>NW_026068079.1:568879-654333 GCF_014885135.2 Alexandromys fortis | reverse complement strand
GAGAGAGAGAGAGAGAGAGAGAGAGAGAGAGAGAGAGAGAGAGAGAGAGAGAGTTCACACACAAAAGAGATGGCAGCAGAGAGGTGGTCACAACTGGAAATGACCTGTCTTTTATAGGCTGGAGAAGACAGCCCATTTAAGGAAAAGAGTTAATAAAAATTAATGTTTAATAAGCACATATTTATTTTGGTGAGTGTAGTATACATGTGAGAGGGACATATAGTAATAATTACTTTTTTCCATCTTGCCTTTTCAGCTGATCCTATTACTATTAATGACAATGATAGTTAATATAACCATGTAGTCATAGTGTTAGATTCTATTCCTAGTAGTTCACATATTCCACCTTATTTCAGCTTCAAACCAACTCTGTGATTTAGCTATTTGCACACATTTGCACAGGAAATTATCACAATTCAGAGAGTTGAAGCACCTTGCCAAAATCACATGGCAAATTGCAGAGCCAAGATTTGAGTTTTATTAGAAAAGACTGGAGATGCATTCATATTCTTTGAAGTTGAATGACATATTTCACATTCTCAGTAAATATTTACTATCCTTACACACTGGAGATACCTACTGTCATGTAGATGACTGACATCCAGGCAGAGGAATGAGTGATCACCTCATGCCAAGCCCAAAGAACAAATGATAGCAGATCTGACTTGGCCTCTGTGTTTTCCAGTCGCCAACGGTTTAACCATCTCTTTAAGTCACATGTAAGCCGCAGTTGAAGAGGACCTTCCAGACACAAATTCCTGGAGTCTTTCCTCTAGAAATATAGGATCTGCTGTCATCTAACTTCTCTCTGATGCCCATCTTGCTTCCGTATTTCCTCTCTCCTTTAGTAGGAGCTCAAAGAAGAATGCAGAAGGGTATGGTGAAACACGTGATATTATTTAACTAAAGAATAAACCAAACTAAACACAGCCCAGTAGTACATGTTAATAGACAAAGTGCTGTCTTTTGACTCTACTAAATTGAATTTTTCTTTTGTAAAATAGAAAGAAAGAGTAATCCATTTCAGTGGTCTGTTTTAAAGAGTTGATGCAATATAAAATCTTTCAGCCAGGGCCAGTGAGATGGATTAGCAAATAAATGTGGTTTCCATCAAGGCTAAAATCCTGAGGTCAGTCCCCAGGACCCACATGGTGGAAGGAGAAAACTAAGTCCTATAAGTTGTCCTTTGTATCCCACGTATGCCATGGCATCAAACACAAGCGCAAGTAGAAGCACATGCTTAACATTTTAAGAAATCTTCAGACAAATACAAAACTTTCCTAAGACAAGATACAGATCTGCTTCAGAACATTCAGATTGGACTTTACAGTGTACATGGCCATTTCATATATGTCAACTCCTCACCATCATTTCTTACTCAGGAAACCCCAGAGCTTACTTCTGCTCTCCAGTAGCTTCTCCTCTCTCTCTCTCTCTCTCTCTCTCTCTCTCTCTCTCTCTCTCTCTCTCTCTCTCTCTCCTCACTATACTTCTATCAACTGTGTCCTCTTTGGTGCTCCTGGTGCACACTCCAGGGATTTTGCTATTGTTCTGTTCTCAGCCTGCTGAAGACTCATTCCGATAGCCATGTGTTTACTCTCTCACCTCTTTCAGGTTTTTATTCAAATATCACCTTCTCAAGGGGGTACTCTTTGATACTTTAAGGAAGGGAATTACCAGCCTCTCTTCCAGCATATTCCTTTATTTTTTATGAAACACACATTATACGTGAATAATTTTATGCAGCTATAGTTTTAACAACAGCATTATCCACACCTGGAACATACATTCCATGGTCGATCCTTGTTTCTATGTTCTCCTTACCTTGTAGAATAGTGTCTAACACATAGTAGCTACTCACTATGTGGCTTCTGAATAATTTAAGAACTCTGATGCAGGAGGTTCTTCTGTCTATGTGTTGCTTTCATTGGAAATAAAAGAACTGCCTTGGCCTGTTGATAGGGCAGAACTTAGGTACTTGGGGAAGACGGAACTGAATTCTGGGAGGAAGAAGGCAGAGTCAAAGAGCCGCGGCTGCGGCTGAAGGTAGATTGCTGAAACTTTGCTGGTAGGCCAAAACCTCGTGGTGATATACAGATTAATAGAAATGGGTTAAATTAAGATATAAGAGTTAGTCAATAAGAAGCTAGCACTAATGGGCCAAGCAGTGATTTAATGAATATAATTTCTGTGTTATTATTTCAGAGTTGGAAGGCCGGGACACACAAGCTGTCTCCTTGCAACAGAGCTCAGGTTGGTAGTAAATTAGTTCAAAGCCCCCACCTGAAGGGTCACATTTGGTTCAAAGTCTTCACCTGAAGGGTCACATTTGGTTCAAAGTCTTCACCTGAAGGGTCACATTTGGCGTCATTGAGCTAAGCTGTCAAACTCAAATCCAGGGTCTTTCCCTCTCCCTTGTTTTGTGTTTTTATTATTGCTGCCCGCATTTGCAAGTCTATATTGAAAATTAAGTGGGAAGCCATAGAAGATAGTCAAATGAGGAGACTTCCCAGAGTGTTTCTTACCTAGACACTCCATAAGAAACATGAGCTCTGATTGACAATAGGAAACAGAGACAATTGTGACAGACCAACCACTGGCAGCCAACATTAGGAAAGAAATGATCTCCAATTGGAAGAATGAAAGAAGACAGGGCAAGGATTTCTGCAGCCACCTCCAAGACTCCAGAGTCAGGGATGTGTCCACTTGCCCTTTCGGTGTTATTTTCACTCCATAAAGAGGTGATGCCTTTATTGCCCCTGCATTTCCATTTGCCTGTAGATGGGGCCAAGTCCTGCAGGGGCAGGAATAGCTTAGTGACTCTCAGCTCTCAGGAGGGGAAGCAAAGGAAGTCTATTTGTCTTCATTTAACTCTGTGACTCACCTTCGCTTACTGGACTTTGTTCTCTCTTCTATTTTAAGACTTGGGTTTAGGTGAGTTCTGGGGATTGGTTTGGAAGAGATGGTGTCAAGCAAGGTGTTACTTTGCATGAGAAGGATAAAGTATTTCCTTGCCATAGTCAGGGCTCTCATCACTGCTCTACACAAAGGGCCTTGCTAATCCTCACAGCCACTCTGAGATTGTCACACTTGTCATATCTCCAACCATAGACAGTGATCAACTGATTTGAGATTAGAATTCAGAGGTATCAAATCTTTTAATTATTTGTCTATCTTGATATGGTTATATTGCTACTTGACAGATGCTGGCTCAGAATAAAGTCCTATAGGGACCAAAGATCTGAATGCCCCCTTTTCCAGGAAAACCAAACAAATATGGGCACAGAAAGGAAAGTGAATCCCTGAAGCCATGCAAAGAAATAAAAGCAGAATCTAATTTGAATCAAATCAAACTTGTACCAAACTAGGCCCTGGGTGACAGTTGTGTGGCTTTGGCAGTTTGTGAAGCCACTAGCAGGAGAACCAGTTTTTATCCCCAGTGCATGAATTGTCTCTTTGGAGCTCATTCCTGGTGGAGGAATACCTTGCCCAGCTTAGCTGTGAACTGCCTCAAACTTTACTGACTCACTCCCCACTCTCTGAGGAGTGGATGGGGACAGGGTGGAGAGAGCAGGTGGATAAGAGGGGGAGGGGACTGGGATTGGTATGTAAAATAAGATGGTTCTAAAAATATGAAAAAGGAAAAAAGAAAATCAAATTTGTTAACAAAGGAAAAGAACCCATATTCCAATGTTGTACAGGCCTTCAATGTTTTCCATTCAAGAAAGTGGGGTGCCTACCGACCTGATGTGCAAATGTGCCTACAGAAAGCTCCTTTCCAAGCCTTTTTCTGGGCCATGGTACTAACAGGTCCTGCTACCCAGCACCAACAACCACCATATGTCCAAAATATGTTCAAATGCTACTGGCCATTTATACAATTAATGAATGAGTAAACGGGGTCCAGGCCAGATCCACCGAGTCTCCTTACTACTCTTGGAACCTCCCCACACTAATATTTTTCTTCACATTCTCTTCCTTGTCTGATACATTCTTTCCATTCTTCAGACTCAAACATCAGGACCCATCTTTAACACTCACACCATTGGTACTGTTGGTTTGTTTTGTTCTTTTCTATGTCAGTTCTTCCATCCATAATTTTATAAACTTGGACAAGTTTGAGAACTTTTCTAAGCTGTAGTTATTTCACCCATAAGTAGGGAAATGCTCCAGGAGTCTCCAGAGAGCTCCAGTGAGAATTCCAGTGACACATGAATTCAGAGATGTGCAGATCCCATAGCCCCTGGGTGGAGGGACAGTGATCAGCCTCTTTATTAGTCAGTCTAGATCTACAGTCTGAAGGAACTTCAAACTCACAGAACTTTATTCCCTGCTGAACAAATCTTTCAACACTACTAGTCAAGAACGTGTGTGTGTGTGTGTGTGTGTGTGTGTGTGTGTGTGTGTATGTGCACGTGAGGACCCACAATCTGGGCAACTTTTGTTTTTGAAGATTTACCAACACCCTTGCTCACATGCAAAATGCTTTAAGGCTTCCAAGGCATTTTATTTTTCTTTTGGTGTTTTTATCCTCATCACAATGTTCCAGAACAGATTTATAGTTTTACAGGAGTGAAGTTGGGTGTTTGAAAGGCAGATGATGGGGAAAAGAGAACACCACTGCGGTGAACCCTGGATTCAGTTCTGCCTCCCCGTCACAGTCAGCCATACACAGCAGAGAAGGTGATGATGAAGTTGATGATGGACATTGCAAGAAAGAAAGGATTCCACGAAAGAGGCAAAAGCCTGGGTTTCCAGGAGAGAAAGCAGGGCCTCCAGAACACCCGCACAGGGGCTAATTCTAGAGGTAACAGATGTCTGGGGCTAAGCCTCCATTCTTTAGTTTCTGTCCTTTTCCTCTGCCACTGACTCTTTAAACGTGATTCCCAACAAGCTGAATTCTTAAACATCATTGGGATACCAATAGGAATCTCGATTTTTGTTCTTATTCACTCTTACTTAACCCTACTTTTGTTCAGAGGTTGACATATTAGGAAACAGCAAAACCCAAATTCTAAGCTGATCTTCATTTGAAAATGAATTAGTGTAGAATGAGTGCTGCTGACACAGACATGTGAATGAATATGAGGACGGGATTCTTTTCTCTCTTAAGGTGGACGAGCTCGTCTCTGCTTCTGAGCTCATCTGGACCTAAAGCTTTACAATCCATTCTGAGGTGGTGTCAGGCATCTATCGTGCAACAACCCTAAGGAAGAAATTAATGCACATTTGCGGGTAGAGACAAGGGAGGATGAGGGTGAGTGTTAAAGAATTGAAACTCTTCCAGGTGGTGGTGACACATGCCTTTAATCTCAGCACTCAGGAGGGCAGAGGCAGGAGGATCCTTGTGAGTTTGAGGCCAGCTTGGTCTACAGAGCAAGTTCGAGGAAAGCCAAGGCTTTTACACAGAGAAACCCTGTCTCTAATTCCCCTCCCCCAAAAAATGAATTTAAATTTTGACCAAGTTCTCAGGCTATGTTAGTGCTGCTTAGTTGAGCACCAGATTTTGTGACTAGCTGATTTATACAGCCATGTAATAATTCCCACCATAGTCATATACATATAAATATGACTTTGTGAACAGGATCAAAGAAGGCAAAAACAGTGTGGCTTATAGCTACAGCCATGTGCCTGGGAGCTTCCAGGTGAGAGCATCCCACATGGATTATCTCACTCTATGTGTATAATAAATAAATAAAGTCTCCCAATGCTGGTTGTTTTAGACTCAGACAATTCAGGAGAGATGACCCAATGATGGAAATATCATAGTCTGAGTCTATTTTCACATCCTGTCTAGAGGCAGCCTGAGATAAAAAAAATTAACTATGTGATGTCATCAGTGTGCATTTCACAGCATTTAGAATTTATACTCGATGTTCTGCATCTATTGCCTCACTTGATATGCATACGAGAAAGATCCTAAGGTGTTCCATAGGATGGGAGGTGGCTGGGTGGGGGAGAGGAGAGACAGCAGAATCAGGTGGAAAGGAGAAGATGATTCCCATCATACAGGTATAGAATCTGAAACTGATCGAGTTGACCTTGTTACATAGCAACAAGATTCCTGGGCTCAAAGTCAGACCTATTTGACATTAAATTATATAGCTATTTAAATGACTCAAATGTTTTCAGTGAATCAACACAGGTCTAAGTTATGGATAAGAAGAAGAAAATCTGGGAATTCTAGGGATTTCTCACTTTCAGTACACTTTTTGTTCAATAATAACCAACAAGAAATCTTCATTTACAGAATGTATCCCTGCCACACATACACTCCCTGCAGCAAGTCTGGGTCAGTATCATGAGTCTCTAGGAGACTGTGTTGTGGCTCACGAGGGTTACTGGCTTATCATTTAAGATTAAGCCTAGGGATGTGTTAAATTTAAGTAAGGAAGAATTAGAATGACTTTTAAAAGCAGTTACAGGAATTTAAAATCAAATTTGAGAGTATTTAAATACTCTAACTAGAACTTTTTGACCCAAAGGAAAGAGAAGAATAAGCCCACTTCTTTAAATAACCCCAAAGCAGTAGGTCACCAGCAGAGCTAAATTGGCCTCCCTGGAAATCAGGGTGTAGAAAAGAGCATGGGTGTGTGAGGTGGATCAATAAGCCTCTCTGTGATTCTTTGCTCTGGGTTTTAATATGAAAGTTACTATCATTGTTTTTGCAGAATTTCAGGCTTGATCATACTTAACCTAAAGTAAGAATCAAAGAATAGAACAGTTTTGTAATTTTGACACTGATGGACATGTTTGTGGGGGAAAACAAGGTAGGGATGATTCAAAGGTAGTGGCTACATTCCCACCCAGCTTGGTTTGGGTAGAGAGGGCACTTTCTGGTTAAACAGTCTTTTGACATCAGTTTCAAGTGTTATTTTCTTAATTACAATGTGCTTAGTAGTCCCTGGACCTTCACAAACCATTGCTTTGTTGATTCAGAAGCCTCCTCTAGTAAGAATTAGTACTTCTCAAGATAGACAATGAATTGGAGCTGAATTTCATGAAAATATACTCCCTGGGTCTAGGTTGCATTGAGTCTATTTCATGTTCAGTTCTGGCTAGATGATTAGCTAAAAAGGAAAGCCAAAATTAAAACAAGGCATCCCACAGTGGCAAAGCACAAGCACTTAGAGCGGGACTGACGTTTGGTTGTAAAACTCTATCGTGGATACTGTTTCCTTGCTTCTCTAGGAGAACACTTCCAAAGTGAGCTGGACCCTCTGCCTGCTGAATGAAAGAGAGAAGATGATTCATGGTATAAGAACTTTTAGGGAGCTCCTAATTCTGAGTGGCTTTGGCATATATTTGTTCCCCCTGACCAGTCATTTTCTACTTTATTATAGCATCACCTATAAAAGCAGCTATGGGAAGTTAACTAACTAGATTGGCTGGAAGGTGAGTGAATTGCTCTAACATGACACTTTGCTGTCTGTACTCTAGACTGGAACCAGGATGGGTGAAAATGTTTCCATGGGAAAGTGGAGTCAAGAATTCCCTTCTGCGTGTTGGTGCCAGACACACCTTTGCTTCGCAGGCATTCACTGATCTCTGGGACACAGCATGGTGTCTGGGAACGAGCTCTATATTTAGAGCATGATGACATGAGTTCCAACACCCCTTTCCTGTTCTGCCTGTCAAGGGACCCTTAAATTCTCCGAGTCTCAGCTTTTGCGTCTATTGACCAGTCTAGAAAGTCCTGTCCTTGGGCTGAGAGGAAGATGACATCAGTAGAGGAACTTTGAAGTCTTTGAAATTATCTGTAAAATTTGGAAGGATTCTCAGTAAGTCCCCACTATGGCAGTTTCAGAACATGTTCAAAGCCCTCAGCGTTGCCCTACATAGTGTAGCTCCACTACTGCCAAGACAGGCTCTGTCCATAGTCACCGGCACACCCTCAGGCGCAGGACCAAACAAAGCTTCGTGGTTAACACTTTGCTTTACTTTCTTTCCTTTTCTAGGCTTCTACCAGAACACGGCAGATCAGCTTACCTTACCCTTTACAGGACCCTAAAATTGCTCTTTTTTTTAAAAAAAAAAATTGAACTAATTTCCAAGCCTCAGCTGAGATACCAGGTTATGTGGACTCTCTTGATTTATGCTGTGCCCTAAGCCCCATTTGTCCCTTTCCCTGTGATACACTGTAGCTGTCCTCGATGACTTCATTCACAGCAAACATATAAGATTCAGCTTCAAACACATCCCTCCCCTTTTGCTTGTCTTAGGATGAGGATAATCATAAAACTTATTCTTCTACATCAGTGTGAGCAGAAATGTAATGGAAGATGAAGTAAATTATAAATTTAGAAACAAGATCAGTTAGTTAGTCCTGTGACCTTTAGGAGGGTTTTTATTCTACTTTTCTTGGTACATGTATCTAAAGGTTTAGTCTTCATGCAGGCTCAGAGAAAGTACGTAACAAAATGACAAGTGAGATATAGATCAATGATATCACCAGGAAGCCTCAGAATAAACTCCCAGAGTTAATAAAAATTAATTTTAAACAAAATATTTCACAATGGAAAATAATGTCTTCTATAAAAGGTGCTCAGAACTCTGGGAGTCACATTTAGAGCATTGAAATTGGAGTGGTATCTCACATGATGTCAAAATTGCCTTATACTGGATTAAAAACATAAAAGTAACATCTAAAACAAAAATCAGCGAAAAACATAGAGAAAGTTCTGTTATACTGGTCTGGTGGCTCAGATATAACACTGAACTACAGCTGATAAAATAAAACCAGATAAAAGGAGCTGCATCAATATAAATGTTTTTGTGCCATTAAGGGCAAACTCAGTAGTTAGTGGACAATCCAAAGAATGGAAGGATATATTTTTAAACCATCCATCTGAGAAGTGGTTCCTAACGAGAACATATAAAGAACCCAAAAATAGAAAAAAATAACCTAATTTAAAATGGGCAAAGTATCTGTAGACATTTTTCAAAGTGGTATTAATGTAGCTAACAAGAGTTGAGAGCTCGATGGTTGAGAGCATGGGCTGCTCTTTCGGAGGACTAGGTCCAGTTACTAGCACCTTCATGGCAGCTCATAACCAACTGCAACTCCAGTCCCAGGAGATCCATCTCCCTCTTCTGGCCTTTGTAGATAAGACCTTTACATGGTGCACACATATATATGCAAGAAAAACACCCATACACATAAAATAAAAAGCTTTTAAAAGCACTGTTCCTGTTTTTAAAAAGGCACATAGGAAATGCTCCTCATTACTAACCACAGGGAGTTAGCATGAAAACCACAATGATGCGTGCCTTACAGGGTGAAAATGGCTATGATGAAAAGTCACAGAACATCAGAGGACGATGCTAGTGAGAGTACACAAGTGGTGGAAATATAAACCAGTACAGCCATTAAGGATAACAAGTGTCACATGCTCTACCCAGTCCATGACTGGGTACAAATCCAGTGGATGTGAAAGTCACAATGGGCAAGATATGAAATCAACTCAAGCATGTGCCAACTAGAGAATGGAAGAGAAAATCCAATATGCACACATAATGTAATATGCACACACAAAGCTTAGGAAACTTCAAAAGGAAACAAACTGTCATTTGAATAATATGGACCAGGCTAGAGCACCCTATGTTAACAGAAGTATGGTATGCACAAAGAGTCAATACACAAGAGAAACAGAATAAAATAGTAGTTCCCAGAGGCAAGGGCAAGGTGAAGAGAAATGATGATCATTATCATCGTTTAACAAAAATTCATTTCTCAGAAATAATTCCCGGAAATTTATTGTGCATCATGGTGCCTAGAGTTGCTTAAAAATATACACCTGAAAATCATCAAAATATGTGAAGTATTCTCATACTGTACATTCACAGTCAGACATAGATAAGTGTGTGGAGTTATGAAAAAACTAAAGAGTCCACAGTGCTTACACATACTAGAATGTGTTGTGTGCCATAGATACATACATACATAGGTAGTGTTTTCTCAACTGAAATAAATAAAAACAAAACCTTTGATGAATTGCTAAGTGGATAAATGAATGAATAAAAAAATATACTAGTCAGCCAAGAGTCAGGAAATAGGAAAGGAGACTCTTCTAACATGAGAACACTAACTAGAGTTTTCCTGATAGTCATGGTAAATGACCATTCCCTTTATACCACTTAACATAGTGTGAGTTGTTGTGTGTCTGTGGAAAGATATCTGTCTGCTGTACTGGACAAGTTCCTGATGGTGGAGACCATTTCCTTTTTGCTCAGTGAATACTCAGCACCATGCTGAAAAGATGACTCAGTCAGTAAAGTGCTTGCCCCACAAGCAGGAATAACACCAATGTTGGTGGACACAGTGGTACGTGTTTATAATCCGTGTGCTGGATGGAGCCAAGCCGATCCCTTGGGCTCATTAGTCAGCCAACCTAGCCCAAATGGTGTATTCCAGGCCAGTGTGAGACCATGTCTCCAAAAGAGAATGGATGGCTCCTAAGGAACAACATCTAAGATTGACATCTGATCACCACATGCTTGGAAACACGTGTTCACACACACACACACACACACACACACACACACACACACACAGAAAGAGAGAGACAGAGAGACAGAGAGAGACAGAGAGATGGAGAGAGACGGAGAGAGAGAGAGCACCTAGGACAGAGCACAAAAGTCACTACCAATGTACTCATTGGTTGAACTTTATTTTTAAAAAATGTTATAAAGGTGAAAGCTGAAGTTTATTTAGTAACTATTACCAATGTCCCATGCTTCTGGGTGACGGGCACACTCCCCTTGCATCTTCTACTATGTCACCATGGAAACACTTCTTACTAGAGCTGAGCTTATCTGTGTTTGTCTGTGTTTGTAACCTTCAGATAAGAACCGCCATTCATTTGTGTTTCTGTATTAGTAAGAACAGATGCTTGAGCACTAGAACAGATGACAGACAGAACTGCAAATTACTCTGCTCATATGTTTGCTGTTCTTTGAAGTCTTATTGCTTACCCACATTTATTTGTGTTCACATACTAATATCATATACATAATGATGATTTTGGTCTCATAATTTATGTTGATAAATTCCTATTCATTTGATAAAATTTCTGAAAAGTTTTTCTCTTCATATGAGAACTGAGACCAAGTACCATGTATTATGATGTGAGTGAGTGGTAAGGACACTGGGAAGTAAAAGCTTATAGCATATTCCTAGGAGAGATATCATTGTAGTTTAGAGCTAGCTGTCAACTTTTTAGTTTCCAAAGCTAGAAAACCAAAGAGAGTTTCTTACAGAAAGGTTTTAAATTATGTGCCAGGCCTAAGGAAACAGTACCAATAAGAGAATTCTGGAACTATCACACAAACCTACGGAAAGCAAGGTAGCCCAAACCAATAAAGCCAGGTACTCTGGAGGCTGAGATACAGTTTTAAGGATATTTGTCAAAAAGGAGGAGGCGGTTTCAATATTAGCATAGAAGGAGAGAGAGGGAAATTAGAATTTTTTGATAAGAAACCTGAGGCAATAGGAGAGCAGTCACCCAACAAGCTTCCTGAGGGAAGAAAAGCATTAATTTTAGTAGCCCAGAAAGAACCTTGGGGAAACAGGAGGAGAGTCTCAGAGCCCATTGTAGAGGGCTCAGCCCTAGTTGGAGTGTTTTCTCCTTTCGATGTTCACTCTAATAACTCAAACAAATGTCATAGGAAAACTCTGAATCAGAACTATACAGTCTTCCACAAGCTGGGAATCTGGTATGAGCCACATATTGGAATTGAACAACATTGAGTCAGGCTTGGCACATGTGCCCATAGCAGGGTACATTGCGTTCTGAATAGTTTTGATTCAGAGATTTTTTCCTGTACCTAAAGGTGTTCTTCATGTCAGATCGCACTCATATCTATGACATTTGCTTTGGGTTCTCAGAGTGAACCACGAGGGATGGAGGGACCTTTGCCTCTACGGGTAAGTACTTTTGGCTCATCAAGAGTCTTTTCTAAATGGTCATTTGCCATTGCTAAGATAAGTGGGTCTGTCTGTCTCTTCTCCCTTCCTCAGTCTTTCCCTCCCATCCTCTCCCCTTCTTTGCCCCCCCTTAAAATTAAAACTTACTGACACTACAGTTTGACATCATCCACCCCCATCTTAGCCCACAATTTCTACCTTCTGTACTACACTCATACTGGGAGTAAGTAGATAAAATCCCAGATAAATAATTCAGCAGAATAATTATAAAAATGGTCAACAAAATAATATAAGGACAGGAATAAACTTCCGAGTAAACTTATTAGTAAATCAAGATATTTAAAAAAAAACTACAAGAGGGGGATTTAATAAAGAAATATTAAAAAATTTTAAATTTGTAAATGTTGCACTCAAAACTCAAATAAAACCAGTGAAAAATTTACTAACAGAGTGGATCAACTGGGAGATAGAATTCATTGGTGGGCAGATGATGTATAACAGCCAGGGTAAGTGTTAGGGAGTATGAACAGGATATGGAAGAACTATGGCACCATAGAAGCCAAAATTTATTAATCACAAGCATAGAAAAGGAAGAAGCTTAAGGTGACAGTAGACAAATTCTTTCAATAAAAACATAACAATTAACACATGGGAAAGAAATGGCCATTTGGATACAGAATGCCAAGCACATAAAACCAGAAACGTGTCTCCCAAAATCCCAATATTATTAAATCACTATGTATACAAAGCAAAGAAAAATATTCAAAGCTGAGAAAGGCATTAAATTACACATCAATGCCAACTCATGAGAATAAAAGAAGACTTAGCATTTCTAAAGAGACTTTCTAAGAGACTTTCTAAAGAGAGCATTTCTAAGGACTGGAAGAACATGTGCTATGTGTTTCAAATTCTGAAAGGTAGTAACTGCCCACCAAGACTCCTATGTCTAGAAGAACTGAAGGGGAATTTTTTTTTTCATGGTAAAACACAAACTAAAGGGTTTCATGATCACTAATGTGGTGCAAAATAAGATACTAGAAGGTGTTCTGTATATCAAAGAAACAAATAATCATATCCATGCAGCCAAAGAATGAATCTCTCTACCCCAGTCCTAGAAATTGCCGATAGCTCCTCAGAAGATGGGAGAATCTTTATTTTTTAGGGTGTGGTCACTGTGCTCTTAAGGGCAAACTTATTGGCGGTACTAACTGGACACAGTGAATTATAAAAAAGAACAAAACAAGGATGAAAAACAGGAGAATGAGGAGGAAGAAAAAGCAGACAAGAATGAAGGAAAAATCAAGTGGTGGCGGTGCACACAATAAACCCCAGCCCTTGTGGGCAGACAAAGGCCAGATTCTTATGAATTTGATGTAATTCTGGTCTACAGAGTGAGTTCCAGGGCAGGCTCTAAAGTTACACAGAGAAGCTTTCAAAAATGGAAGACACATGGGGTGGTGGTGGCGCACGCCTTTAATCCCAGCACTCGGGAGGCTGAGGCAGGCAGATCTCTGTGAGTTTGAGGTCAGCCTGGTCTACAAGAGCTAGTTCCAGAACAGGAACCAAAAAGCTACCAAGAAACCCTGTCTCGAAAAATCCAAAAATAAAAAAAAGAAAGAAAAAAAATGGAAGACAAAATGAAAGACATGGTGAGAGTACTGGTGGATATGAGGGAAATAGGTATAGATACAATAATGTTTCATTGTATACATGTGTGAAATACTCAGTAAAAACAAGTATAGGAAGAGAGTATGATAAGAACTCCAATAGCTCAGGAAATAATCCTATGAACTGACAAATAACATTCTATGAAAATAAAAAGCTCTGCACCGCACCAGAAACAACTGCTTAAAGAAACCCTCTATAGAAAGTGAAAACAAACCTTTGTTGATATGGGACATCCTTCTGTATATATGTTCCTTTTATTGGTTAATGAATAAAGAAACTGTCTTAGTCTGTGGGGGGGAAACTAAACTGAATGCTGGGAGAAAGGAGGCCGAGCTAGGGGATACCATGTAGCACCCAACAAAGTCTTTAAAGAGACATAGTAAGACAGTCATACATTAAAGGACTAACGATAACAAAATAAATATTAAAAAGTAATAGAGTAAAAACAAGGCACGTAAAGATGAAATATACACAGAGTCTGACTATATTATTGTGCTATTTTTTTTTGAAATTTTTAACTGTGAATGAGCTAAGTACAGAGTGACATCTCATTGTATGGGCTGGTAAGCTAAACCAAAATATATGTTTTAGAGGTATCTTGATTTCAAAATTTGGATTGAAAAATAGGTTTTCTTTTGTTTCCACAGAAGATGAGAACCTGTATAATACTTCCAGACTAATGTGGTTTGATGGACCAAGATCCCCTGAAGGGTCTTTGTGAATACCCCAATAATTTCTTTGCCCAACAAATATCAGGAAACAGTTTGGATATGCCTTTGCCCATATTCCCAAATATTGTTTATAAATGTTGTTTACATTTAAAAAGGGATATGCTATCGATATTTGCATTGTTATGGATCTTGGTTTATTGATATAAATTTAAGGTCAATTGTGTTGTAAATGTATTTCTGATCTTGATTAAGGTGTTGTATTTGTTCAGTTCATTTAAAAATGCAATGTATAATTAAGAAATATAGGTTAATAGATAATCATCTATAATAGTCAAGCTTGTAGTCATGTTAGATTTTCTAGTTGTACAGAGATGTATTTCAGATGGGTAGATATTCTTCAGATCTTTCAAAGACATGCAGAATATGGCATTTAAAATGTTTTAAGAACTTAAGACTTTTCTTGACAGTGAGACATGTCTGCTATTGGCAGCACCAAGCTAATTCAAGAGGATGATGGGCACCAAATAGGCTTCTTATGATGGTGGTTAGTCATTTGGGCGAGAAACTGCTCTTTCTTGGACTCCTTGATGCTATGCTGTATGAATTGGATATGCAAGACCCACAGAAAAATGATTGCTGAACTTGCCTAAAGGTGAGATGGTCCTTTGGGGTTCCTTCTTCATGAAAGATTCTTCCAGACATTCTGAAGGATAATATGAATGCTCCAACAATACAGAAGAACTTTGGATGACTGTCCAGGCAATGAGATGCCTCTGTAATTTCTAGAGTTTTTGGAAGTTGCGTACAATGTACTTCGGTTTACTTAGGTAATATTATATCCTTCTGGAGTCTTTGATGGAGTTGAAGAATAGATAGTTATAGTTTTCCTTAGTTATGATAATAGATAAAGTAGATATAAATATTGTAACACTAACATTCTTCCTTGATACATGTTTTGTTATATGTAATTTTGCTGTTAAAGTTAAAACCTTCCATTTTATTTAGACAGACAAGGGAAGATGATATGGGAAGTCCTTCTGTATATGTGTTGATATTATTGGTTAATAAATAAATAAACTGCTTTGAGTCTATAGCAGGGAAGAACAGAGATAGGCAGGGAAAACTAAACTGAATGCTGGGAGAAAGAACGCAGAGTCAGAGGACAAGTCATGTAGCCACCTCTGAGAACAGATGAACTGGAACATTTCCAGTAAGTCACAGCAATGTGGTGATACAGATTAACAGAAATAGGTTAAATCAAGATGTAAGAGCTAGCCATTTAGGAAGCTAGAGCTAATAGGCCAAGCAGTGATTTAATTAATACAGTTTCTGTGTGGTTATTTTGAGTCTGGTCAGCCAGGAATGAACAAGTGCTCTCTTACTATACTTTGCTACTATCTGATAAGGTTCATATCTAATATGTGTATATATATATATATATGTATATATATATATGTGTGTGTGTGTGTGTGTATGAAAACCTATAAATAACCAAAATTCTAATCAATAAATATGTTAATAAAATAGACAGTACAAAGATAAAGTACTAATGGCTATTAAACATGAAAGACTCTTAAACATCTTTATTCAACAAGAAAATTAAAAATTAACTAAATCGAAGTTCTGTCTTACGTTAGTAAGGGTGGCTATCATAAAGAAAACAAGAAACAGGACAAGGAAGATGGTTCACTGGTTAAGAGCACTGTCTGCTCTTCCAAAAGACTTGCTTTTGACTTATAGCATCTACATGACAGCCCTCAACCACCTATAGCTACTCCAGTCCCATGAATTCCAACACCCTCATCTGGCCTGCAAGGGCACCAGGCAGGCATGTGGTATACAAACTTACATGCAGACAAAACTCCTATCATACAAACAAGTCAACAAATGCAAATAGCAATAGGAATTGCTAGGAGGATGTGATGGGGAAGGGATCTCTTACACACTGCTAGTGGGAATGGAAATTGATGCAACCATTAATGAAATTAGGATGGGCATTCCACTAAAACTGAAAAATAGAACTACCATCCTAATCAATGACAGCCCTTCTAGGTATTATTCAAGAACTCTAAGTCAACATACCACAGAGGTACTTACACATCTTGCAACACTATTTACAATGGCCAATTTATTTAACCTGCCTTGGTGTCTATAACAGGCAAGATTAAAAAAAAAACAGTGGTAGGTAGCTAAGTATATACAATGATGCTTTATTAAGCCATAAATAGTAATTTAATTTTATCAATTGTTTGAAAATATAATTTTTGATCATCACATCTAATGGAATGAGTCAGAAAGACAAATAGCATGTTTTCCATTTGTGAGTCCTATATGTTATGAAAGGAAAAACGCAGGAGTATGTAGGGAGAAGGAAAAGCATATGAGGGGAATTTGCCAAAGTGTATAGCACAGTACCATCCTTCTACTGTGTGAACCTCAGGGACTAAATTTTAGCCATGATCCTTGATGCCAGTGCTTTTTACCAAGGTAGCCATCTCTCCACCCTCATGAGAAGTATCTTATGCCCATATTTATTGCTGCAATATTCATATCAGTGACCTGTAGAACCAGATGCTAAACAACAGAAGAATAAAGGACAAATAAAACCTCTCTCACATACTGAAGTATTTAACAACAAAGAAAAACAAACCACCATTTTCATAAAAATGGATGCCACATCATGTGAAATCATGTCATCATGACATCATGTGAAATCAGCTAGACACAGAAATGAGGTGTTACACATATGCTCCAATATGTGGAATTTATAATAAATAAAAACACGGACAAATGTGAAAGTAATACATACCATTCTGGAAAAGAGAAGGGGAATTTGGAGAAGTGGAACGAGGGGAGGTTTAGAGAGAGTAGTCGATGTAGATAAAAACAAAAGACAATGCCTGCATGTGTACACATGTCACAGTGAAACCCATTCATGCATGCAATTAATATATATTAATAATAACATTAAAAACTCTTTGAAAATATGGAAAAGCCAAATTATAAGTTCTGGGAGCCAAAGATAACACTTTTGAATAATTGAATACCAAGAGTCATATTTGTCAATGTATTGTTTTAAGACTATTACTTTTGGAATAACTGTTATTTATCTTTTGATTTATCTGTTCCAAAACTAAACACCTTGCCCCAGACATTAATCTTCATATAGTATGTGTATTGGACTGAAATTAGCATTTTGTATAATTTTAAATTTAATTCACTCTCCTAGAGAACTACTATAAAGAAAGTCTGTAATCAAACCTACTGTCAAGTTTTACACAGTAACCAAATGCAATGGCAATAGCCTGTAATGTCTGCAGAACTCCTTTGCAGAAGACACCTTCCACTGAGATTATAAAACATGGAGAAATCAAGCAGATTCTGAACTGATGGCAAGCTGCCCCAGTGCTGGAAGGGGCTGTGTCCATCAATGGAGGAGAAAAGCCGTCAGTAGCCTTACCCAAATGCGGACACTTGAGCTCCAGTGATGACTATCTGGGAAAGATATGCCTATGGGTGAGAATAGTGGCATGGACACTAGAGCAGTAATTATACACTTTATGATTGGATTTAAGGCCCAGATGGAACACATACAGGGTATAATCATCAGGGTCAAGAACCTGTGGCTAAACAAGTCATGGGTTCTAGGGGAGAAACTGCTGCTTTTATTCTGCAAAATGGGTATAATAGTAAACTGACTCTATGCTGTTCAAGTACTTTGTTGTTGTTTTGTTTTCTTTGATACAAGCGTAGGTAATTTGGAAGACGAACTCTCAATTGAGAAAATGCCTCCAGAAGATATGCTGTTCAGCAAGTCTACAGTGCATTTTCTTGATTGATGAGTGATGGAGGAGTGCCCAACTCACTGTTAGTAGTGCCACCTCTAGGCTAAGTGATCATGGATGTTATAAGAAAACAGTCTGAGGAAGTCATGAAGAAAGTCATTCAGCAGCACCCCTCCATGGCTTCTGCATCAGCTCCAGCCTCCAGGCTCCTGCTTTGATTGAGTTCATGCACTGAATTCCCAGGATGATGAACTGAACACAAGTTATAAGATGAAATAGACCCTTCCCACCCCAATATGCTTTTGATAATTGTGTTTTATCCCAGCAATAAAAACTCTAATAAGACAGACTCCTAATGACTTAATATTATACCCATAAATTATTGCATCTCTCAGCCCTTGTCAGAGAATCCTCTTCTTTTTCTAGTAAAGGACTCACATCACAGAGATCCACAACTGTGCAGAGAATAAAAGATGATGGAG
Source organism: Alexandromys fortis (assembly GCF_014885135.2). Classification (NCBI taxonomy): domain Eukaryota; kingdom Metazoa; phylum Chordata; class Mammalia; order Rodentia; family Cricetidae; genus Alexandromys; species Alexandromys fortis. Next base: position 635,801 of record NW_026068079.1, on the reverse strand, counting down.
TACTCAACCCTAAATCACACTCCTCACCACAGGCTCAGGAAGCTTAGGGGAAGGGAGGGCAGAAAGACTATAAGAGACAGAGTGCTGGGCACAATAGTTCAGTTTTCATGTATGAATTCACAGAGATGGTGACATTGTGCACATGGCCTGTACAAACTCAAGCCAGCCAAAATATGAGGATGGAGAGGGTGGACATGGGCACTAACTCGCACCCATATCTGAAGTACCATTGGCAACTGGTAACTGTTGAGAGAGAGAGAGAGAGAGAGAGAGAGAGAGAGAGAGAGAGAGAGAGAGAGAATAATGTTTGTATGTGTGACCCATGGTAGATTCACCACATTCAAAGGGAGGCCCCATATCTAAGAATATTTAGTCAGTAGAAATCCGATATAGATGAAGACAAGTGTGTGTGTGTGTGTGTGTATGTGTGTGTGTGTACAAGAGAGAGAGAGAGACAGAAAGAGAGAAAGACAGAGAAGAGAGAACATTAAGCTGGTTGGGTAGGAAGGTGGAGTGGATCTGGGAGGGTAGGGTGGGTGAATATAATCAAAATATTTTGTATGAAGTTATCAAAGATTTAATAAAATAATATTTTAAGAATCTATAAGGTTTTTTCTTTTGTTGATAGAAATAATGGAAAAGCTATGGGAGAGGCTCTTCATACTTCTAAGTTTAGGGATTCAAGCATAAAGGTATCTTGGCACATTCACTAACTTTCATGGTTTTCAAACAAATTATTACTAACGAAAAGTCTCAAAATTGGTTAAAAGGTTAGGAGTTCTACTACATAGAATGATTGTTGAGTGCCCTTAAAATATATTTCCTTAAGACAATACTTTTTCTTTTCCTTACCCCATTTTCTAGTGTGCTCTCTGGAATAATGGCTATCATACACAGATGGTGAATAATAAGGTGGAATTTGATTACCAGTCATGTGAATTTGAAGCTATCAAAGTTTCTCAGCTCTTTGTTATGATCTGATGACAAACAAATCTACTCATATCAGAGTTATCTGAGTTTATTTTGATGTCTTCATTGATGACAATGAAGAAAGAGGTCAGACCTTGTCATTGTCACTGACCCTCACAAAGCCAACATGAGCTGTGGAAGATGAATAAAGCCTTCAAAAGTTTCCTTGTTAGAACATGGCACAATGGAGTTCTAATAGAGAGAGAGGGGATGAGGTAGCAATGTCCAATCCTCCTGCAGAGGTTCTTGGGAAGAGACTGCTTTTTTTTTTTTAAGACTCATGAGGAACTTTATGACTGATATTTTGTATTGCTTTGATGAATCAAACTAGAAATTCGAATGAAACAAGCATACTAAGGAACAAACTGTGTTTGGCAAGAAGAGAGATATCTGAATGAAAAAGTTGCGTGTCCCTAGATGTTTGGGAGGAGGAGGTCAGAATGAGCCAGAAGTCTTCTACATGTAATTGAGTGACTCCCTTGTGATAGCACTTTCATTTCACTGTTCCCAAAAGATGTTTGACATAAAATATCTCATTGACAAAAGACATGTGTATCTTAGACACGGTAATAGCAGGCCTTTATCTGAAATGATCCACCTCAATTTTCTTCCCCTTTTTATAAGTTATTTGGCAGTTTTACACATGCCAGAAAAAGAAGAAATAGTGATCTTCTTCTCCTATTTACACGGATTTCATGTGATTTTAACAGTTGGATTACATTCCTGACAGCTATGCATTTTTCTTCATGGGCCTTTTTGTTTACGGGCTCTTGGGGACTCCAGAAGTATCATGGAACCTGGTAGAAGCATATACACGTCCTACTTCTGACACTGTAGGTCACAATTTGGATTATCTGCTCGGAGTCAGGCCTTCAGACCACAGCACCAAACACAAGAGCAGTTTTCCAGGAGCTGAATCAGTGGTGGAAGACATGGCAGAGAAGACGAATCTAAGAGACATTTTTGTGGTTCTTTTAAGGATATAAAAAGTCACAAAGCATAAAAAAGCTGCAGAGGAATTCCCTCATTCTCCCCACTGCAAAAACATTCTGCCTCGTGCATTTCGGACTCTGCACAAGTAGATCCTGGGTGAGAATGCCCATGGCTGGCGCCTGGTCCAGCTACCTATGCCCCCTTTTGCCATAGAAAGAATGGATGATCTCTGCATTCCCACAGCCCATGGACAGTTCCTTCCAGCTTCCCAGCAATGTTCTTGGACTGCACCAGCAGTTCCTGGCTCTAACTTAGGCCAATTGCCTAGATGGGCCAACTCACAGCTAGGGATGCCAGACCTGGCATATGGGGGCATCTGCCTGGGGCCATGGGCTATCCTCAAGAAAACAGTTTATGAGAGCCTGGAGCCCTAGAACAAGCTAAGAAGTAGCAAGTAGGTTTCTATAATTATACTGGGTAATTAAATGGTGCAAATTCTACAAAAATTTATATAGAAAGTGTTGCTTGCAAAGTTGAAAATGGATTGAAGCCTTCATATGCACCTGCTATTTTATATTCAGCATCTCTTTTTGGAATATCTTAATTTCTTCCTTTGACCTTAAAAGTAGCCAATTTAAAAACATTCCCAATGCAATAAAATCCACCTTCAAAATTTTATATATTCATCTTCCGTGCAGGTAGGGGAGTAGAAGGCTGTGAAGTTGTAGCCCTCACACTTTGTCCGTCAATAATTCTATTGTTCAGCTTGTTATCTTCTGGGATTATCTGTAGGTCCCTTAGCTTCTCAAAGAAACTCACTTGAAAATTATGGCTTAAGGATCTATAAAAACAAATTAATTTTTCCTTAAAATGTAGTTTTCAAATGATCATTTTTTGGGTGGAAAAAAATATTTAAACAATTCTGCACATAATTGCTTTTAGAAAGATAAGGATGTTTTTGACTACAGAGTATAAGCCAAGCACTTCTTAAGCATAGGAAATGAAGACACAGAGACTACACAATTAGGCAGTAAAACAGAACTTATTAGTGAGTGAATGAGGAGAAACCATTTGTACCTGCATAAGTCTCTGCTGGTCTGTATCTTTATAAGATGAAGACTATAAAGCATAGTCTATCAGGTTGTTATTTTCATGTAAATACCTCTGTATTTTACACTAATACATTGAGCTCCAGAGTGGACAGTGGACATGAGGGGCTGATCCAACTTCCAGTTTGCTTATTTACTCTCAAGCAGTGTTTCCCTGAATGAATGGGTATGAGGGGATTCAACAAAGAGATAAACACAGCAGCAACTTGGCTAAAGCAGAGATAGATGATAGTAAGGCTTGAGATGTCTCATGCATCTGTAAAGACTAAAGATGGGTCTTACATGATGGTGTATAAAGGGTTTAAAAATTGGAAGTCATCCCCATTGTCTCAGTCGGGAACTCACCAAGGCTAGCTGGCCTGGATCTGAAAAAGCATGGGATAAAACCGGACTCGCTGAACATAGTGGACAATGAGGACTACTGAGAACTCAAAAATAATGGCAATGGGTTTTTGATCCTACTGCACGTACTGGCTTTGTGGGAGCCTAGGCAGTTTGGATGCTCACCTTTCTAGACCTGGATGGAAGTGGGTGGTCCTTGGACTTCCCACAGGGCAGGGAACCCTGATTGCTCTTTGGGCTGATGAGGGAAGGGGACTTGATTGGGGGAGGGGGAGGGAAATGGGAGGCGGTGGTGGGGAAGAGACAGAAATCTTTAATAAATAAATAAATTAAAAAATAAAAAATTGGAAGTCAAAACCTAACAGAAATGACACTACAATTAAATACATTATTTCATGTACAATGAGTTCCTATTATAAAGTACATTCCATTCTACTTCCTAATGCTTACTGTTAGCATACTACTGGAAACATCTGATCTCCATAGAAAGATCAAGAAAAAGTGGCAAAGAAAATCATTTCCATCTCAGAAATGGAGAGACTGAGTCAGATTAAACCTGTCTCTCCTTGTCCTGTTTTTTTCTTTTATTTATTTATTTATCTATTTATTTATTTATTTATTTATTTATTTATTTATTTATTTATTATGAGGTAATGAACTCAGAGCCTTGAACATGCCAGGCAGGCATCTGCCCATGATCAGATGCTCAGCTGTGTGTGTCCCAGACACATGAGCTCAGCTGCCTAAGATGAGATAAATTATGAATGGCAAGACTGGAACAGCTCAGTAAGGGCTCTTGATTGTGAGTTATGCGTGTTGGAATTACCCTCACTAAGAACAAACAACCAATGCTCTTAACCACTGAACCATCTGCTTGGCCATGCACCACATTTCTTAAGACAGGGACTCATTGAACTTGTAGATTATTAATTCAAGATGGCTCTACTGCCAATGAGCTCCAGGGATCCACCTGCCTTATCTTACCAGCACTGGGATTGCAGATAAGGCATATGGTGTCTAGTTTTCTGCATGGGTGATGCACACCCAAGCTTGGGTTTTCGTACTTACATAGCAAGAATTTTACCATGTCCTTAGTCCTCAAAGTGGCATTCGAAAAATAGTTTCAAGGTAAAATATAGCTGTTCTATTGTAGAATTTACATTAGAATTAGGAAGATGGACATGCAAAGAAGTAAACAGCATGGAGGATGGTGGGTTCTATACCAAAGGTATATATAGAAACCTGCTTAGTTGATGCTACAACCATCAGTCTCCTCTTCTCCCATCTCTTTTTCTTACACACACACACACACACACACACACACACACACACACATACAGCAACTCTGATAAAAAAAATCAAAGTTGAGAAAGCCTGAGCTATTAAATGTTCCTGGTCTTTTGACACTTAGAAAGAGTAAAAATTAAATTCTTATTACAAATTCCAAATCTCCTATTCTCTGTACTTGAGGAAGTGGCTCATGGGTTCTCTAAGAGTGTCTGTAAGAAGGCATGTGGAGGTGTTAGGAATACAGCATTTAATCTACTGTGGTTATGTGGTATGATGCTTATCTAGAAACTTTCGTCTTGGAGATGTAAAGTATTTTATAAACATGCCCTTATTATTTTTCCTCTTCCTTTCCTCTGCTGCACTCTAGTCCTTGGGAACCAAAGAGTTTGCCAAGAACAGCCAAGGTCACAAGTGTGGACAGGTGTATCAGGGATGGTGGTTCCCCATATGTGGACACAGCTGTGTTTGGTGATAACAACAATAATCTCTTGCATTTGTGTATATATCCCTTTGCTATTTACTAATCTCTTTTTTCCTGTCCAACTTTTGTTTGATTTACAGACCTATCGTAGAAAATAGGCAGAGAAAGCATCAATTTACAGAGGAAAACCTGATGCTCAGAGAGGTGACCTAATATGTTAAATCACATGGCATGGCATGAACCAGTGAGAGTCCAACCCAGGTCAGCCGATTCATTCATATGAAAAAAGTGTTCTGCAGTAGCTGAAGCTGAGCTTTGAAATCAGGCTGGCTCAAGTCTGAATGATGTAGTGATTCTGTTATGAACCAGTGTGCCTAGGGCAGAGGACTTCATCTCCGTGATTTCTCTCTTCTCTTCTAAAAAAGTTGATATTCCCTCCATAGTCGTCTGTGAAGAATCCACACATGTGTTTTGAATAAATAATTTACAACAATGCTTAAGACAGAGAGAGCTCTCCATGAATACAGCTACAAGTAAGATCCCACCTGTGGTATCTCTCCACTGTGGCAAATACCTGTGGGAGGAAGGCTTAGAGCTTGGATGCACCTGAGAGGGTCTGTGTGGAGGCAGGTCAGGGTGCAGGCTTTTTTTAAGCTGCCACCCAGGCTGGGCTCTGGCACTGGATTCTCACCCCTGTAGGCATTGGCCTCTGTGTGGGGTGTATTCTCAGGCGGCCTCTTGGCAGCAGCTGTGGGGAAGCATGCACTCCTGACTCACCCCCCCCCACACACACACAGTTCTGCCCACCTGTCTCTGGTCTTGCCCCTGGCAGTCCCAATTTGCCTCTGAGAGGAGCAGCAAACCTGTGTCCTTAGGTGCTCCCCTCTGAGCTCCCCAGCTAAGGGATGCAGCCAACAAAAGCCAAAGAACTCTGTTTGTTTTCTAAGCCAGAGCCAGCAGTGATTCCCGTAAGGCACTGCCTGACTTAATGGGGCTGTGTTTGGGCCTCGCCTCTACGCCAGGTCCTGGCAGAGTCAGGAGGCTGCTCTCTTGCCTGGCTCCACTGGAGGCCCTGGCATTTGCTTAAGGTGATTCAAGCCTGGGGCCAAGGGGCCAGAGATGCAAGAGGAGTGGTGCTCGTTCTGTCCTCACTGACTCACTCTGAGTATGTCCCGTTACCAGCTTTGGATCTCAGTGCTCTTGTCTTTCTGCCTCTTAACAAAAGGCAGCTGTCTCTGAAGTGATGCTTTCTCACCCTGGTGGTGCAGGATCATCAGTTGAGAGAGCTTTTAAAAACATTATAGCCTGGGACACTCTTTGATAAGTTCTCATGAAATTAGTCTCATATGGTGTGTTGGGGGAGTCTAGGCAATGTAACATTTTTAGAGGGTTTTTAGTAGATAGCTAAATGCTGAGATCCCTAAGAACTATCCGCCTTAAAGAATCCATGTAAAACTGCACAGCTGAAACAGGTGATTCTGGGAGAAATGCCGATGGGCCGTTGTCTCTCAAGCACCTTCTAATCACACTGTTTTTCTGGAGGGTTGGCGGAAGTGGGTCTGAAAGCACATAGAAAGCCACTGGTGTACGGCATAGGCCTGGGTCTCCTGGAACCCAGCACAAACCAGAAAACATAGGGAGAAGAGGGTAGTGCAGGAAAAAAGGAAGAGCAGAGGAGAACAAAACAATTGGGGCCAAGCAGAAAAAAAGCAAAGGAAAATGGGAGGTAAGGACAGGGAGGATGGGGGACAGGAGGAAGGAAAAGAGGAATGGAAGTCAGGACAGGGACATAACAGCTCAGATCATTCCCAGTGAGACAGGGCAGCACTGAGCAACACTTGGCTCTACAGACCATTTTCAGCAAATGAACACAAGAGAGAACTTCTATCCCAACTGGGGCCCCAAGCTTAGGGCTGGAGCCTGCGCCTGCGCGGGGGCAGTCTGACTCACAGCTGCTGCTGCCTCACCCCATGTCCAGCTTCTTGCTCAATCCAGGCAGCAGGAGGGAGGGATGCCCTTTTTCAAGATGACTCCTGCAGTGAGGAAGGACCCTGTAACTTTTCCAAAGGAATCTGGTTCAGAGTAGGAAGAAGACCAGGGGACCCCATAATCCTGCCATGGCAGATAACTGAGCAGTTCATAAAGAAGCCTGTTCTGTGTGCCTCCAGGTCTCTGTTTGAAGCCCATTTCTATCTAAGTCTCTTCTCCAGGAGAACTTTCCTAACGACATTCAAAGCTTGCTGTGCTATCTCTGTTGTAATTATTAACATTATTTTTCACTCCACCTTTAAGATTCTGTTCTTGTCCAATTGTGAATAGAGGCTTCCTACCTTCTACTTTTGCTTATGATATGGCTAATTACCCAGTGCAAACGTAATGATAGGTATCTCACACCCACACACCCCCCCGCACACACACTTCACATGGAATATTCTTATTTTAATTCCATTCCGACTCATTAGCTTCTTCAGACTACAGAAGGCTGAATCTTCCCTCCTCTTCTGCATCATCTTCCTCCTCCTCCTCCTCCTCCTCCTCCTCTTCTTCCTGTAATCCTCACTGTGTCCCCTGAGATACTTGCTACTGAAATTACAGAAATGAATGGTTGCTAAGTGACCAGATATTGTCTCAGACCTAGATTTCTGCCCAGGTCCCAGCACTTGGAATCCATTTGCGTGGGGGCATTTCATCCACAGGGCAAAGATGTCAACTTTGTATTGCCTGTGGTAGTCATGGTTCTCAATAGACATAAAGAACGACTTCCTGGGAGTATTGGGAAGGTGAGGTTTGCATTCTCTGCCTTCCACGGCTTGAAAACAACAACCTGTTGAGCTTTTGGCCTGCAGAGGTCATCAAAACTATGCCTTATAGTATTCAATGGAAGCTCATTTACTCTCTAAAAGTGGTGATGGAATGGATGAGGCAGTGGCAGAGAAAAGGCCAGGGATGAATCCTGAAATGCTGGAAGGCAAAGATGCTGGCTGACCTTTCATTGATGAGAAGAAGCCTGGCAGATCTGAAATAGCTTTCTTACTTATGACCTTATTCCCTCCACCTAAGAACTCTAAGAGCAAGTCGGGAATTCTTGCCCTCGACAAAGGAAGTTCCTGCCTGCTGGAAGGTAAAGTAGGCTGGGACTCAAGCTGTCTGGACCTCCAAGGTCCTTCTGCTTCCAGGAAAAGAAGAATCCTCAGACTCCATATGAATAGTTAAAACTTTTATGGTACAATGAGGAAAGGTGCTCACTGTGATTCAAGACAGACAAGATGTCCAGTGAAACAATCTTCCTGCTTTTTACATGAAACAACATGGACCATGGAGCCAGGAGTGAAAACTCAAAATTATGAGGAATTTGACAAAAACATATATTTTGTTTCAGTGTTTTAAGAAGAGTCTCACTCCAGGCAGGATTCCAATGCTATGTACCTAAAAATCACCCTGGAGCCAGCTGTAGTGGTCCATGCCTTAAACAACTGTTTACCAGTCTGAAGGAAGACTGCTAGTTTGAAGTTATCCGGACTACTTAGTAAGTGCTACGTAAGTTTGTGTTGAAAAAAAAAGTGTGTGCGTGTGTGTATCTGTGTTTGTGTGTGCATTATTAACATGCTTTCCATGGTGATATAGATTTAAATGGACCACACACTGCAGAACATAGTGTCATAGTTGACCTAAATCAGCTTTCTCCATCCCAATCTTATATGTCCCCTTAAACTCATCTTTTACTAAAAACATAGGATGGAAAAAAATTAAGTATACCTCTCCCCTTTCCTCTACCACTACCCATAATTCCCACTTAATGTTTCATGTAGGTCTTTGATTAGGGGAAGTATGGATTTTGCCTTCCATAAGACAAGCCATTGTCTATGAGCTCCATATCTTTGAAGTCTTTACTCTTCATAACTTTTTGTGGATTTATTTCTTTCAGCCATGCTCTCTCTGGAATTTCTTCCTCTATAATCTTTTTGATTTGGGAAATGTCCAAGAATCCATGGTTTGCCCTCTGTCCATTCTAATTTCTCTTGCAGCAGCCTCCACATGTGCATACATTCATCAGCAAAGTTCTAAGGATTCTGCTTCTCATCCCTTGCCTTATCCCCACTGCGGCCATTCTACTTTAGTCCTCACTCTCCATGGAGGCCTACGGTAGCCTATTGGGACAAGACATCAGATAGGAGAAAGAAATTAGACTAGCCTGTGAGGGCCAGGAGTTTCTCATTTCAGATTCTAAGAAAATGGGGAAAGATATTAGAATGAGGCAGAAGAAAGTAAGATGATGTTCTAATTAAGTTTGTTACTTTGCCCATAAACATGTGTCCAACTGATTCTCAAAGAGTCTATCTTGTATATGCATGACATTCCTCTGTACATGCTATACATATATGAATGTATATGCAAACATGTGGCTCAAGCATATATATACATGTATAGAGATAAACTAAGGACATAATATATATAATTTGATTATATATACATATACACCATTATAATTTCAAAGAAACAAAAACATCATTTAGGCTTTCCTTACTTTTCCTGGTAGCTCACAGAAGCCCAAGTTGACACACTGTACTCTCTTGGAACCAACGATTCTAAGATTTTTTCCAACAAGGGATATTTACTCACATAAATGAAGAAGACAATTGTGTTTACTTGCCTCAAAGTTCTTATCTACAGTAGTCATTCTTACTAAGAGAATATTATTTTGCTTGTGTTTTCTTTTGGGAAACTGGAATGCCTATGTGTGAAGGCAATGAATATTTTCCAAACTATTTTATTTAAACAGAAATCACTTATCCCTAAAGAATCTCTCTCCCACAAATACAGGAGAAAGGCTCGAGTATAGCAGGAAATGGCATAAGTACCCATTCTGCAAGATGAATTTGTCTTTTGTGTGACTCCTTTCTCACCCCAGAGCATCTTAGCATTTAATATCATAGCTCTGAAAACCCAGTTTGGTTTATCACTGTGAGAAACAGAAAAGAAGACTCGCTGGGGTTGAAGATCAAGTCACTGAAGAGCTGGGGTTCATCCCTTGATTCCTGACTCTCATTCCTGTTCCTTCAGCAAGGCAACTCTCTGATGTGTTAAACACAGCTCAAAAGCCATTGGAAAAATTAAGATCTTAAGGTCTGGCATCCTGGAATTAGGTGTTACTTGGGATCAGATTTGGGGCCATTCACTCCCACCTAAGCTTTCATAAGTATGGTCACTGAGGATTTGGTAGAATATCACAGTGTCCTTTGTAAATCTATGAGATTATTATTGTCATGAAGAAAATGAGGAAGGCCACCAGTGTGCGTGTGGTAGTTTGGAAGAAAATGGCAACCATAGGGAGTGGCATTATTAGGACTTTATTGGAGTAGGCATGGTCTTGTTAGAGGAAGTGTGTCACTGTGGGGTGGCTTTTGAGGTCTCCTATGCTCAATTAATGCCCACTAACACAGTTCACTTCTGTGGCCTGTGGATCAAGAGGTGGAACTTTCAGCTCCTTCTTCAGCCCCATGGCTGTCTGCATGCCGACATGTCCTGCTGTGATGATAATGGACTAAACCTCTGTAAGCCATCCCAATTAAATATCTTCATTTATAAGAGTTGTCATGGTCATGGTGTCTCTTCACAGCAACAGAAATCCTAACTAAAACACTGGGGCAATGGGACTCAGCACAGAGAAGATTGAGCACTATCTGATATCAAAGTATAGGGCCAAATAAGACAGACAGAACAAAAGCAGAACAAAAGGCTTCTTCTGGTGAGTGTTTTAGGAGATATCTAAGCCAGGTTCAAGCAAAAGTATATCTTTAAAGGAACCTTAAAGAATCTTTCTCTCTTCCTCTCTCCCTCTCTCTGACTTGAGGGATATTCTATGTGAGCTGCAAGCATGCCAACAAAGAGGCCAGAAAGTCTACCTGTGACTCTAAAACAAGACTGATCAATAACCAGTCTGACATCACTTCATTTTAGTTCCAAAATTAAAAATAAATAAAAAGGCTCAACTTTATAGATGCTGATGGGATTCACCTCAAAGTGGCCCTGGGTGAGGGATGGTGTCTAGGGAGCACTAAAATGGTGGGTAGAGATTCTCTTTCATCCCTTTGGCCCTCAACTCCCAACCATTATCCTTATTTTGTATTTTATATGCAGTAGTCATATGTCTAAACTATGTAATGGGGCAGAAAACATGTAGGAGAAGCACACCATACACAGAATGCTCCTCTGTATATAGCTTGGGACAGCACTGGGTGTGTGTGATGTTTTGGAGTCAGGAAGTTTTAAGCTGAGCCCAAGGCAATCATTTGCTCCCTTCTTGGTTCAGGCTGGAGTGACATGGACAAAATACTACCAGGGCATCTGTTTCGATGGAAAGACCAAGCAAAGCACAGGGCAGACCAATGGTTGTTTCACTGGACACTGGCCCAGAGTAGGTCCTCACATCTCTCCCAACACACAGCAAGTTGTAGCTTTGTAGGACACATTCATCTTGAAGGAGTGGGGTCTCAAATGTAAGGGTTATGACAAGGGGTAAAAAAGCTTTTCTAATACATGTTAAGATTTAGATAAGTTTGCCTTGATTTGAATACTATAACAATACATACATATATGCAAATGTTATGTTATACCTCATTAATATGTATGACTATGTTCCTGTGTATTAGCTGAAAAAAATGAAAGTAAGAAAGGCTCTGGTTTGAAAGCTTTCAGAGGTAACAACGTCTGCAGAGAATGTTATAAAATTGTTTTGTTTATGCTGTATTGATTTTTAGAGTTATTTTATATTTATGGCAAGTAATTCTGGCTTCCCACTTACCGGTAGTGATATAAATTTCCATTTTGAAATCATTGATTTTAACCAAAAATAAAAACTAGAGGAAGAAAGAAATGAGTCAGTTTTAAAAACACATGAGGTTAATATTCCAAGTATAGCAAAGATGTGAAGAGGATGCTAAAAGGGTGGGGAAGAGAAGTCACATCTGATGGTTGCTAGGATCCTTCCAGGAGGAAAAATAGGAACTTGATTCTGTGAACCCCAAAGCTGCCACCCAGAACATCCCAGTGGGGGTCATAAGAACTTTGTTTCTGGAAAAAACAAATTCAACTGAAGTGATACCCAGACACTTGGGAGCAGCTAGGGTCTTCATCTTGTGTCCTGAAGGGAAGCTAGCAGGCCTGCAGATGCGCCTGAGAGACTCAAGGACTTCAAACTGCAAAGGCCAGAGAAAACAGCCCACAGCTGCCCGGAGCCACCCCAGCAAGAGGCCCTGGGATTGTTCTGAGCTTCCCCAGTTGGAGCCTCTCTGCTCACTGGCCAAGACGAGAGGCAAGGCCAGCTGCACAGACCGGCCTTCTAGTGCAGGGCTGGGATCGCTGAGCCAATGTGATTCAGGCACCCATATGTGGGCCCCTTCTCCTGCACTGCCCCCATTCTGAGCTTGAAATATAGCAAAGCGTGAGGGTGAAACCAGGACAAGCCCAGACTGCAGAAAAAGGGTTTAAGTAGGATTGAGATGTGCTTCCCCCTTTCCACCCAATTTATGTTACCCCCATGCCCACCCAATTCAATTTTCCCCAGGACATCGCAGCTCACAGGAGACCTAGCCTGCAGCTGATCCCTGAAAAAGCTACTGGAGAGTTCTCTAAAGTCAGAAGAGAGAGCTGAGGGAGGAAGAAGAGGAAGAGAAGTACTCTGTGGGGAGGGGAAGAGAGGAGTGAGGGTTTCTCTACATATGTAGCACTTGCTGAACAACAGAGTCAGCTGATTGAAAAAGGAGAACGAAAGGAAAGGGGAGAAAATCACAGCCCCATGTGTCATAGCTGAGGCTGTGGGAAGAGGAGAGGCCTTAGCCTGCAGGGGCATGGGAAAGATGGAGTCATAGTTGAGATAATTAGCATCTAAATTCATGTGCTGCTTGTTCTGAGATACTTATATTAGAGCCAGTGCCATACCTCACTATTTGGATGCACCATAAACTCAGATGACCGAACCAGACTGAGCGCGAAGGATCCTTGCACACATATCTAACCATCTGTCCAGCACCCCTGTTTTGCACTCCTGCTATGCGCATTAACCTCTGTGCTAGGGACCCAGGCTACAATGAGGAATGTCACAGACATCTTCCCACATCACAGTGTTCTGAAGTTTTTGATGGACTTAGGGTCAAGTCTCCATACCCCTCCCCATCTTTCACAATGATAACCACAGTGTGTTGGAGAATAGAGAATAGCGGTAGAGATCTATGATTTTTAAGTACAGATTCTCTTCAGAAGCACCCAAGGTCACTGAGATAAAAACTTCAACTATACCCATAAGGGACATGCTATTATTTCTGCTATTGTCATTGTTGTTAGTACCTTGAGCCTTTCTAATGTACAAACGACTCTGATTATAGAAAACAAAGAGGGATAAAGTTGACAATAACTCAACTAATTGATAACAAATATTCTTTCAACCTGGCTTTCAAAAGCACAATATGGGTGTCCTAGTATTTGATACAAAAATGTCTCTAAGTATAACACAGTAACTGCATCATAACCAAGCCTATCTCAGACCACACCCACAAGTAAAAGAAATTTTTATTCATGCTTTTGTCTTATTTTCCTCTCATTTTTGCTTATGTTGCTGTCTGTTTTGTTTGAAGCAGGATCTCGCTATGTAACTCAGGCTGATCTGAAACTCACAATATCTTTGACTCAGCCTCCTGCATGCTGGCATCACAGACAGGTGCACCAATTATTGTACCTAGCATCTTCTACCCACTTTAAGCCATTTGTTTTTCTGTAAACATCTGCAAAGTAGATGCTATTAGCACATGTAAACATACTACATACCGTATCCGTCATGTACATAGAATACATACACAGAGAAAGATGTAGTATAGAGGCATGCCAATACATTCAGACTGATGCTACTTCATGCTACTAAGTTCAGTGACACACTAAATGTGCAGTATTTCTGAGTCTAGTTCATTATGGCTTCCAATACTAGCCATTCGCAGGATGTGGCTGTCTGTCTCCATTTTGTCTGTGAAATGGGTGAAGCACTGAGTCACTGCTGAACATCTGTTCTAGGTGTAAGAGTACAGTCAGAGCATTCAGCATTGCACCAGTTCAAGTGTGTAAGTGCCATGTTCCTCTTTCTGGCAGGGCATGTGCCATTTTCTCTATGTCCCTTTCTAGCTCTCGGTTGAGACAGGGACATTGGCACCTGGAAATGTGTATGGAAGTGAAACTATTGTAAGTTGTGGCTCTTTGTTTATTGGTTTTTTGTTTTTCTTTTTTTTTTCATGTTCCTAAGCAAATCACCTAAGTGGAGCATGGTACTATACTGAAACCATAGTTAGAATATATAAATAAATAGAAGAAATTTATACAACTTTCTGCAGTCACCCCACTTAAAAGCATGACTGAAATTTTCTGAGTATTATTCATACTATTACCAAGCATATATTAACAAATATAATGAGTTCTGGGTCTTTAGGCAACTATAAACTGAAACACCTGCAGCAACAATAAAAATACGTCATTATAACATGCATAAACACACCTCTCCTTTTGTAATTCAGGCCAGTAGCATCTTTGTACTAGTACCTCAAACCTGACCATCTTCCAAGCAGGTAAGCACCAATATATTTTCTTGAAGTTTTACTTTGGCAGAAGTCTGATCATAGAGTTACAGGCTTGGAAACGTAACAATGGTGTCTGCCCTACACATCAGATTTTCTTTCAACAAGTGGGGTTCGGGGAGCCCATTATGGGCTGTGAACACTGTGAGGTGGAGAGAGTCCCGGTCCTTCCTCATGGTACACTCCACACTGCCAGTAGCACATAACCAGCTGTTATCCTGAGTTCTCCACTTAGCTGATTACCAGCTTGAGTCCTTCAGATAAAGTCACAGTGCAAACACCCGTTATATTAGTAGCTTCCAGCTTACTAATCAAGTCTGTGATACTTTGTATTCTTCACTGTCTTTGTTTCACTTCTTATTTATATTCCTCACTGTCTATGTCTTCAGATTAAACATGGCTAGGTTTTTACATTGCAAGAAAAGGGATAAAAAATGTGATTGTATGAGGTCATGAGACCAGTGAGTAGTTGAGTTAGAATTACCTCCTCCTCTGTGTTCCATGAAAACAGACAGAAGAACATACCGTTGTATCAGAACTATGGTTACAAGATAATGATCTGGTCTTGACTGGGCCCAGCAGGTTGAACTGAGGGAGAAGGGCCCAAGCAGCCCCGTGGCATTGGACTGAGAAATTCTTGTCTTTCCTTAAAGACTTAGCTGGTTATCAGACAAGTTTTTCGCCACTCTGTCCTACTCTGCCAGGGAGGCCAGAAGACATGGCAAATCCCAGGCCAGCCTGTCTTCTATGAGACACCTGCTGTCTCAGTACAAAGAAAAGAATTGGGGTTTAAAGACAAGATGAATCATGATGACTTGAGTTTGTCTGAGTCCCAGTTTCTCCAAATGTAAAATTACGGTAACATTAACTCTTACATGAGATGAATGAGAGGATCAGTGAAATTATATGAACCTGCTTGACATCAGTGCTAAATGTTTAATAAATGATTATTACAGTTAATTCAAAAAGTATTTACTGTTTCTCACTTTCTGGCCACTCTTGTTGTAGTTTAGAAAGTGCCGGTCAGCTACTCAAGCAGTTGCCTTTGGTGGTTATGATTTGGGGATAAAGGAAGGTATCTGTACACCATCCTGTCTTACTTTCTCTATTGTCAGCCAATGACAAAAGAATGTGCCTTCTGTGTGAGGCACAAGTCCGGCATGGCTGTAGGAGACCTCCCTTCCTCTTCTCTCTAGTGCTAAATGTTGCAGGTAGTGGAGCTTTGCAAACTCTTCTCTGGGACCCTTTCTGTACTGGAAGTCTTGAGCTCTAACCTTAGTCCACCCTACAGGCCAGTTCAGACAGCTGAGCACATGTCTCATCAGGGCCGATGGAGGAGCACATACATACCAGAAACACTGAATAGAGCCCCACACTCTCCTCAGTCATGTTGCTGGTGCTGAGAAACAGCACGAGCATGTGGTCTAGGTTCGTTCACAATTTAGGTGGCAGCAAATCCCTATCTGAATGGTGTGTGGTTTACGTCGGGATTTCTCTACTTAATCTCATTTTCTGTGTTGCATATGTGTAACTGGAGGAGTTATAAGTTTGGTTATTACAGTGCAATGAAAACACTACAGAAAAGAACATATGATTGAGTTCATCTATACCACCTCGGAGACTTATAGCTAATATAACAGAATCCATCTTTGAACCTCAGCAATCTGATTCAAGACAGACATGAAGGACCCTGAGTCCTTCATATCTATATAATTCTACTTCTTTCTCCCTGAAATATGACCATGAACTGAGTGCTTTATTCTTTTTAACTCACACTTATAAAAGGAGGTGTTACCATTATCTTTCCTGTTTCATTGATAAAGAAACAATTGCTTGAGTTGGAGAGATGACTTAAGGGCACTTTCTGATTTTCCAGAGGACCTAAGTTCAGTCCCTGTGCCAGGTGATTCACAATTGCCTGTAACTCAAGCTCTGAGGATCTGACTTCCTCTTCCAAGTCCATGATTACCCACACAGTGGCACATGTGTGCTTGTGTGTGCGCATGCACATGCATACACACACAGACACTAATAAAATTAAAATGAATTAAAAAGAAAAGTAACAACCACCTGAAGCTCTACATGCTACCCAAAGTCCTGTGGCAGGACTGAGGAGTCAGAATTGACAGGTTCTAACAGCTTAAATTATAGCCAAGATTCTATGCTGCCATAGCCTACTAAGGACCAAACTACACTGTAATAACTCCTAACTTGCACATTTTCATGTCATATATGCATCCTCTTGTTTGATTCCATATATATAGTCTGACCACTGATATTTGTAACATAATATTTCACTGCATACACTAAATCTTCCCATAAAAGCTTATTGAGTAGCTTATGGAATACTTTCTCCCTGGCCACTAGGAAGGCCATGATGAGTAAACACAACCATCCCAAGTTAAAATAAGCCCTAAAGGCTTCCAGGAGACCCGAGGGGCTGTGTCCATTTGCAGCAGCCACCAGTCCTCATGCCAGCTGCATGATAGCCTTGAGTTCTCAGGACTTGGGTGTTCTTATTTTCAGGATTGTTTCTCATAAGCATTTCTTAGTTTTCTAATTCAAATGATGTGTTTGTCTCACACACTGGACTCTAAGTGTTTGGTGGCCAGGGATTTGCCTTTCCTTATTTATGGATGTACCTCCAACCTTTGATAAAACATCTGTGTGACCCAGGAGGCATCCGATATATATTCCCCAAATCTTCAAAGGGGTAAGTAGTATTTTTGAGACATGATTCAAGTATTACTATTCAATCTGGAAGGGGGCATAGAGAAAAGACAGCAAGCTTATCAGATGTTGTGAAAGCTATGTGCTTGAATTACAGCTTCATGACCTGTGGACAACAGTCAAAAGAGCTGGGAAGGACATCAGGGGTGGGGACCAAAGTATAAAAATTATTATGTTATGGAGTGAGCAAGGAGCTGACTACCTGAATCAATGGGGGTTGGTAAATGAAGCTGAGGAGAGTTATGAGATGAAAATGTGCAGTAGTCACACATGTTGAAAATTAGCATCCTTTGTAAACACAAATGCTATGCTTCAAGCTCACCTCATGATCATAAATCTTCCAATATTCTCGCCCTAATTCCTTAATGCCCAAATCTCCTAAGAAGGAATGCATCATAGTGCCTTTGGCAACACTGTAGTATTTAGATGCCTTACCATGCTGGAACAATGGGTACAAACGATTCAGAGTTGTCTCTTCAATGTCTGTGATAGGGATCCTGGCAGAATCCAAGAGATGCCTACTGACAGGAACAAAACTTGAACAAAATTATGTATATGCATATGTACGTATATATGTATGTGTGTATATGTGTTCATGTGTGTATTTCTGTAAATAAATGAGTACATGACTCAGTGTGTATATGTGCATATATGTGTTTGTATGGATGTATGTGCATCTATATGTGTGTATGCTTGCATATGCTTGTATATGTGTATATTTGTGCACATGTCTATAAGGGCATACATATACGTATATAGGCATATATGTCTATATGAGCATACACGTATATGTGTACATGTGTATATGTGCAGCATGTACGTGTGTGTATATGTGTGTATGTGTGCACATGTATATAATTTGTGTTTATGCTTGTGCATCTGTGTGTATTTGTGTTTGTTTGTGTACCTCTGTGTATGTGCATGAATGTATGTTTTTATGTATATGTGTATAAGTGTATATATGTATGGATGTATATATATGTATGTGTATGTGTGTGTATTTGTGTGTATGTCTTGTATCTTTACGTATGTGTATGTATATTTGTGTCTGCATTAAGATGAAGCCTCTTGTGTTTTTCTCCCTAAGCTGCAAGGTATCACCATCTTCCTACTTCTTAACGTTTATCTTCATCACTGAATTTCAGGTTGGAAAAAGTCAATCCAAAGTTATGAGACAAAGGAGACCACCAAAGAGAAAAATCAGAAATAGAGAGTGACTTTAAGAAAGACTGAGTGAAACAAATATCCTTTGTGGAAACCTGGAAGGGGCCTGTTGGCACGTCCCATCAGCCCTGGGGAGAGGAGATAAAGATCCCATCCTTATGGGTATCAAGCTGCATTTACTACATACCATCGCTAATTTAATTTATACCACATGAACTGACCTGCCAAGCTTTTATTGTTGAGACTACTTGAGACAAGGGTACAAATCAAAAAGCCGTGCCCTTGTCACCCACAGTCTGGGGTCGGAGGTGCCCTCCCTTCATTCCCTTGTCACCCACAAGCTAGGGTCAAAGGTGTCTCCTCTCTGTTCCCTTGACTTCCTCCCAATTCTCATAATCATGGCTCTTTATATTTCCTTAGGGGTTCCCTGCTGTCCAGGAAAATTATAAAGTCTGAGATCATTTCTCCTTAGGAGGTAAGCAGGATGTAGAAACAGACCAAAATGGCTGCCCTGGACTACAAAGTTAGAGTGATGGGGTTGGCTAAGGATAAACCAAAGAAGATTCTGGATGAGAGGAGAATCATCAAAACCATTCAACTTAGTCTTAAAAACTGAAGTTTTGCACACTTCTCCCTATGAAGAATGTACCTAGGTCAAATACCCCTCTCTTTGAGATTCTCAGTGCTCATTAGCATACGATTTCTGAAGTCAATGCATGTGAATTCTGGTTATATTTGCTATATATATTCTGGTAATAATTGCCTAAACTGATTCATTTGAGAGCTCTTTTATTTATGTACTCTGTATGACACATGTGTTAGTCTCTCATAGGACTAATATTCTCCTTCACAAGCTCTAAAGGTCAACTCAAGAATGCTTAGTAGCATCTACATAAGCAAAAGAGTGGAAGATAGAAAGCTTTTGTGTGACCTTTCAGGATGAACAGAGGATGAGGAGGCATGGGTTAGGTGGAAGAGAGAGTGTCCACTTAATGCTGCACTCTGAAAAGAGCCACACAGTAAAGACTCTGAACCACACAGCGGTAGGTGTGTGTGTGTGTGTGTGTGTGTGTGTGTGTGTGTGTGTGTGTGTTAAAGTACACAGAGGACTGAGAAAAGCAGGACCAAATACGTCAAGGCATTTGTATTCTAAAGAATAAAAAGAGGTGCAAACAAATACTCATGAAAGATTCTTCTGCCCAGGATGGTCAAGAAAAGTATATGGATCCTGAAAGTTAAAAATTTCCCAGTCAAAACAGAGAGGGGCAGGAACTGTGCTACTCCTATTCTCCTTCAGAAATACTACCCATGATCCCATCTCAGGCCTTTGCATGTGTTCTTCTTGCCTGGGGTGCTCTTTTTCCTCGTTGTCCCTCAGTTGCCCCATCCTAACTATAGTATTTGAGATCAGGCAGCCTCTCTCCTCCTTCTTTTCCTGATTTTCTTTTTGTTTACCTATACTATCACTTGTCAAATATGAGAAATGATATTCACCCTCCCCAACACTGAGGACATAGTGTCCTAGTATTGTGACACACTGAGCATCATTCTCCCTCATGTTTCTCAATAAAGGAAAGAAGCTGTCTCTTTGATTCTCTCTTGCATACTTGCCTAACTAGGAATCCAATAGTTCTTTACGCAGATATTTGTTGAATAAATGAATTAATGAATGACTAAAAAGCATGGTAAAACTTAAGGACAAGAATGAACAGACAAGATAACGATTTGTGATAAGCCCTTCACAAATCGCATGGGCTTTAAACAAAAAGGCAAGATTGATATCAGGTACATTTTATAGATGGATAAATTAAAACTCAAACAGTTTAAGTGACTTAAAGTGATGCCAGCCCAAAATACACAGAGAAGTCAACATTCAAACACAGCTATGACTTCAATTGTTGAAATTTCTTGGTCTTTGTTAGCTTTTAGTGATCAGTTTGACTGCTTCTTCCTCACTGGCAGCGAGTGCCTTCTTCAACAGATCATGCAGCTTCTGATGTGGCCAGAGTACAGGAAATTGATTAGCTCCTGCTCATGGGACTGATGAGTAACAGTACTTTGGGCTAGGGATGACTCAGCAGACCAAAGCTGGGGAAATTAGCCTGTCTCCTCTCCCAGCCCCTACTCCTGCCCCGGCAACACCTTACTCATTCTCTGATGTCAGGCATCTTGCTACCCTCCTGCCCAACCAATTAGTAGATTACCCAATAAATGGGGGCATAACAAAGTCTATTGCAAGACCATCATCACTTTTGTTTGGTCACATGATTAATTCAAACTGGCTGTGGTCCCCAGTCTGGGGTCACTCCTTGGCTGGGAGTGAGTGAAGTCTGGAGTCTTTTTCTCCCTGTGTCTCTTCCAATCTTCTTTCCTTCCTCTGTTACTTCACCACCACAGTTTGATAGTTGTGTATCCTTCTAGGTGTTTATTCTTTCTTTCACTTTAGTAGATTGATGCATAGTCTCTATTCATTCCTAGATGCAAACATAGATCCATTCACTTTCTTTCTTTTTCTTTTTAAGTAGCACTGAACCATGAGTTTATTATTACTGCCTTCATAGACATTTTCTGGGAATCTTTTTTTTCTATTTTTTTAAATTTATTTATTTATTTAAGATTTCTGCCTCCTCCCCGCCATTAAACATCCCTCATGTAAGCAGGATGTTAGGGGGGGGGGGGGTTAGTTGATCATGCTAAAGTCACTTATTAATCAGATTTAAAAAAGAAAGTACTAGAAGATAGAAAGTTGACGGTGCCAGCTTCCTGTGTCTGGTACAATTAAATGCTCCCCTTAACATAAAAGTCCACAAGCTCAGAACACACAGGACACAGCCCTACCTTGGTAGGGCTCACAACCTAGAAAAGCTCTGCTTTCCATCTGAACTTACTAATGCACAAGCATATGAGCATACGATGTAAATGAAACATGTTCTGAAATCCTCCTTACCCCTTGCTATACACACAGCACAATCTATTATATTTTTAAAAATTGTAGGTCACACCCCAGTAAACTGATTTCACAACCAGTTACTAAGCTGCAACTTAAGGTTTGAAAACTGCCTGGGACTCGTCTAGACGGTCCTGAAGAAATGTATCTGCTTGTAAGCAAGGCTGGGAGCTCAACACTCAGGAACCAACTTATGCTCCTCTTACTTTCTCTCAAATCCAGCATCCATCTACGCATGGAGGATGCATCTCCTAATTCACTTCTTTTCTATCGATTGATATTACTTCCTGCCGTTCATGGGAAGACTGTAAAGGCCTCATTCTCCCAAAGTGGACTAAACTCTCTCTCTGACTTTCTGCTTCTAGAATATCCTCTAAATGGGAATGATGCATCTTCTAGCAAAGACATTTCCAGGAATTCTGTAATATCCTTCACTTGGCTACAATATGTAAAATAACTAGATGTATGAATTTTCTAGCCTTGGCTAGCATTAACTCTTCTCCAAGGCTATTTCTCACTAAATTTACTTTTGAGTCTTATTTTGAGTCAATGTAGAGTCACTTGTAAGGCCTACAACTTTCCATTCTCCATATCTCCTGACTTTTATGTATTTTTCAGGCTGAAATTTCCATTTCACCTAATACTGGGCTCATTCAAGGATTGATACAATTCTTGTTTTCCTAAGCAGTACCTCCTAGCCTAGCCACATATTTATCCTGTGTGCTGCTCTGAATATGCCCATGGCTCTTGGTTATCTCCTCGGTAGGGTGACTCTACCCTTAAGAACTGTACATTTGATAATTTCTCTATCACTGAAGCTCAGTGCACTATTCAGGATAGATAAGACACATCTTCTCCCATTTAGGTCTTTCCCAAAACAGTCCTTGCATGATTTTTTTTTTTACCTTGTCTCACTATCTCCTTTCCAACGTACCTAAGACAACACTATATTCACAGTGTATTTTTGAAAGAACTGAGGCCCAGAGTAGTCATGTGACTTACATACCACTGGTGAGAGTGACGTTCGGCAGAGTGCTGGCAGTGTTTAACTACTGGCTCTTTGGGGGAAGAAAAGGTGCTGATTTGTAGCACTGGCTGACTTCCAGGGTGTAATTACCTCCACCCTGGGCAATTTCATACTACCAATGTGACTTCCTGAGCATGGAGTGGGGAGGGCGTGCAAGCTGTCCTTTGAAGTCAGACAAGTTGGCTGTAGCACATCTGTGTGAAGCTGTTGCCTCTGCTGACATACTTGACAGTCCTCCCAGCTCTGTTCTTCTCCAGAGTGCGCTGCTGAGAAGATGCCCTGTGCTCTGTCGGTCTGCTGGAAGCCCTGTACTCAGGCAGTTACTCCATTGCCTCAAAGGGCAGTTCTCCAGCTCCTACAAATACATACTCTGCTAGATGGCATATAGTATCACAAGGCCTAGAATATAAAAACCACCTTTCAATACTTTTATGGATGGGTCCTGAGAAACAAGATCAGAAGAGAAAGCAGATATCAGAAAGGAGACAAAGAGGGAATTTATAAAAAAGAAACCTAAAATCAGGATAAAGACTGTGTTATGCAGGAAACCAAGGGAGGACAGGAGGAAGAAGCAGAGAAGGGCAACACAGGAAAGAGTGACCAGAGTCACTACTTATGGGAACATTACCTGCCTATCTCTGTGCCAAGCATTTTCTCATTTCAAATCACCTTTACCCCACTGCCAAGATCATTAGTATTGCAGATGCAGAACCAAGCATCAGAGAGATGTCTCCTTTAGTGGTGACATAGGTCTCAAAAACAGCAACTTTACATGCACAGGGACTTTGAGTGTCATGATCAATCCACTTTAATGATGTGATTAAACAAGCGTGATGGAGCTGAGAGAGGATTTCAGAGACGTACTGTTCTTGACCAAGGTCTAAGTATCTCGTTCCACATGTCACTAAGAGTTTTGATTAAGCTCCTAAACATGAGATATATGTTCCTTCATTTCTCCCTTCTAGATCTGGCCAGAGATAAGGAAACGTATCCTGATCAAGGCAGTACATCTGGTCCATTTCAAAGATGGCAAACCCAATGTATCCTCCCATACTGGACAAGAACGCCGAGCATTTCAAGTCAATCTTATTCTAGCCGCCTAACCTTGAGTAAACTCACCACATAGCAGGAATGTTGGAGATGTTCACCAAAGACCAAGAAAAGCGAAGAAGAAAATTTAATGTATTTGAGAACAAAGGCAGCCATTAACCTTCCCATCCTGGGAATTTGAGACTGTAGCCAAATCTCAGCAGACAGCTCAATATTGCCAGCATAAATACCTCTACTAAATAAGAGACAGAACAAACAGTGATATTTGAATGCTGTAGCCTCCTAGACTTATCAGCTAGGCCCTCGCCCTTAGCGCCTTATGTGGGTAGACTCTGTCAACAGTAACCTCAACAACCCAAGCCCAACTCCTCTCCAACCCCAGAGCAGAAACTCAGCTCTAGCTCATTGGAGAGAAGCTTAAACTCTCTAGATGGAGCAGAGGTTTTCACTATTGAGCAAAGAAAGACTTATGAAGCTGAGGGGCAGAATGTCTACCTTCCCAAAGGAGCCCATAAGGAATAATAGTTAGGTGACCAGTTAAAAAAAGAAAATGAGGATGGATGTGGTTGGTCCTTGGACTTCCCACAGGGCAGGGAACCCTGATTGCTTTTTGGGCTGACGAGGGAGGGGGACTTGATTGGGGGAGGGGGAGGGAAATGGGAGGCTGTGGTGGGGAAGAGACAGAAATCTTTTTTTGTCATCATTTTTTATTTATTATTTTTATATATTTATTTATTAAAGATTTCTGTCTCTTCCCCACCACTGCCTCCCATTTCCCTCACCCTCCCCCAACCAAGTCCCCCTCCCTCGTCAGCCCAAAAAGCAATCAGGGTTCCCTGCCCTGTGGAGTCCAAGGACCAACCACCTCCCTCCAGGTCTAGTAAGGTGAGCATCCAAACTGCCTAGGCTCCCACAAAGCCAATACGTGCAGTAGGATCAAAAACCCATTGCCATTGTTCTTGAGTTCTCAGTAGTCCTCCTTGTCTGCTATGTTCTTTAATAATTATTAATCTTTAATAAATAAATATATAAATAAAAAAAGAAAATTAAAAAAAAAGAAAATGAGGCCCAAGACAGAGATAGGGCATGTTGTAGTTGTAGTAGCCCACAAAGTTACTTTGTGGGCCAAGATAAGTTTTTCTTGAATAATACCAGAGTGACAAGTGACAGGCTCAAGCCTAGTTCAATTAGTAAAGGAGAGAAGTGGATGAGAAGAGCTGAGCTTGGGGTGTTATTGGCTCAGTGACTTTGATTAAGACGCTCTTCTCTAGGCCAGTGACTTCTTTGCCGAAGGTCAGAGATAAGTACCTTGTTCTTTTCTCCATGGTGATCAAGGGAACAACCTAATACTAACACACCATTAAGTATGCAATGTTGGAGTCACATAGGCCTGGTTTGAACATCAGTGCTACCCCTGGCTATGCAGTTCAGGACATGTCGCTGAATGTCTCTGAGCCTTGGTACGCTCAGATTAAAATCACAAACACAGTGCCTGCTTGACAAAGACATTTAATATAAGCCCATATATGAACTTAACAAGCTAACTATAGCATAATTTCTTGCATGATACTGTTTAATAAATGCTTTACTATTGCTATTATCAAACACAGAAGCCGTAAATGAAGACAAGGCATTGGGCTTCCACATCCTCACTCTAAAACGATTAATCAGCTTCAGAGATTCCTCCCAACTCTACTGCTACCTGAAAATATGCCAGAGAAATACAGTAATATAGAAAAAAAACAAGTGTATAACCAGTGATCAAAGTTTGGCTCCACTATGCACCAACCTACATCTGTGTTTACCAAGATATGTGTGTATGTGTGAAATTGTGTATGTTTGTGGAGCGTACACATGAGTGCGTATGCGTGTGGAGGTATTGAACAATTAAATGCTCTCCACCTTCATTCCTGGGGATAGGGTCTGACGGTGACCCTGCAACTCACAGATTCAGCTAAGCTAGCTGGCCAATGAGCTGTGGGACTCTACCTGTCTCAGCTTCCCTATGCCACTTGAGGCTGGACATACAGGTACAGATGTTGCCATGCCTTAATTTTTGGTAGGTTCTGGGGATCTAAAGTCAAGTCCTCAAGTGTGCATTGCAGGAACCTTATCCACCGAAACTTCTCTGCCCTGTTGACTAAATGTACTGTCATAACTTCCTTTTTCCTGCCTGTAGACAGCTAGAGAGAGTCGAGAAGCCAGAGATATGTTCCTGACACCCAACTCACCCTGGAGATATCAAAATGACAGCTGAAAAGCTGCACTATGTAGGGACAGAGAGCCCCTAACCAATAACATAAGAAATTTGCATGCCAGTACTGATGATACATCCTGATGTCAGACCTACATCCGTGGGCCTACGGTCCTTGGGAGGTCTGTGGCTTGGCCTGTCTTTATGAGGTTTCTCCTACAGGTGGGAAAGTCCAAAGTGCTCCTCGGTAGAGTCTACCTTGGTATCTCTTTACTTTGGATCACACCCATTTCTGACAGTTCTTAGGTTCTTACTCAAGATTTACAAAGCCAATGAAAATAATTAATTATGCCCATGTTGCAAAAAGGCAAATGGCTGTTGAAATCTGGCTTTCGAACTCTGTCATCTGGGACAGATGACTTTATATCAGTAGTCTTGGCTTTCTCATCTGTAGTATGGTATTGGTAATCCTTTTTGTACATTTGTTTCATGACTACTCAGATACTGGGTATATACTGTCTCTGAAGAATTATACATACCAGATTTTCAACTAGTGTCCTCCTTCCTCATCAGATTCTTGGTAGTTCTCTACCCTTCACTCCCCAGTATAGAATATTTATATTATATAGGCTGCTCTTCTCCTAGGCTGCATATTTTGGAAGGTAGACTTTGGTTTCTTCATTTTATATCCCAGCATCCCACAATAGTCTGGCCTAGCTTGGCTGCTTGCGAAAGTTTGCTGATCTGAATCTATTTCGCTGAAAATTCTGATTCCAAGAACTGACTTTTATTTGGTTAGTTGCATAATAAGCAAGATTTGCTTGAGTTCTGTACCATCCTGACCTATCCTGTCTTCTTTGGCAGAACAAGCCTTCTTGGGATCACTCGTATTTTTCTTTGGTATGCTTTTAAAAGGTTGTAGGAAGTACATCTCCTGAAAGTCTGGGAAATAATTTCTAAATCTCTCGATGTGGGTGGGGGTGGGGTGAGATGTAGATAGCTTACAACTCATTTATGAGGATCATTGAGATGGCTCGAGTTGAAGCAGACGTCTCTGAAGAAGAGAAGAGCGGGCAGATGCAGGGACATGCAGTAAGGAGTATAGGAGATGGGATTTGGTGCCATTGTCATAGCTGAGATTAAGACCCAAGCCTTGGCCTTGAGCCTGAGGCTCATTCTCCCCAGGACACCCTTAGTCCCTGCTTCAGCCTCTGTCTAATCTCTGTAATAGCCCCACTTAAAATCGGCTTGATCCTTGCTATAGTCACCTAGACAGAGGGGAGAGAAGCCGAACATTATGTCTGATGCTGCTTCTCTTTCCCTGTGTCTCCAGCAAATGCTGCTTTACTTACCATCCCAACTTTCACCTTTCACACACCCACTTTCCCTGCTCTTCCCCATGACTGGTCTTCTTACCACAACATGCATTGGATTTAAGAGTTTTTAATGTATGATGCCTCGCGTCTGCGCAGTTTGTGTGAGTGTCATATGTAATGTGTGCTGTATGGATAGATGTCTTTTGATGCCTGTGTATGCTTGGTGAACTAACATGGCGTTTGGCACATATACTTTACAGTATGGCTGGAGGGAGAGGGCTGTGCTTCTGTAGCCCTGTTGTTTATCTACAACATGATTCCTGGGGGATCTGCTGTACAGGGAGTAAGAGATCCATACTGTGCGTGTATGCTGTGTTTTTAACGTGTTTTGGGTGTCTGTAAGCACTGTGATCCACTGAATGTGTGCTGTTCCTCTGAGTGAGTGTGTGTGTGTATGTGTTTGTGACCGCATGTCTTTATTATCTATCTCTCCTTTGTATACTGCAATACTCTGAATATCCCCAGGGGTGAGGTACTTACACACGGTTAAATATGCTTATTGCATCCGTGTATTGTCCTTCTCACTGCTTAGCTGGGTGAGAAGACTGTGTTGTGCATATCTGCGTGCGATGGGTTGCATTCACAATGTGATACTGCACGACATGTGATTCATAAACAAGCGCTCCCTGTTTACATGCTGTGTCTGAGTAGGATAGGCTATATTTGCTGTTTGTAGGCACACGCTCATGCTCTGTGCTTTCTCTGGCCCTCTGTCTCAGTGAGATGTGTGTTTGAGTATTTTCCCTGCCAGGTCTTCCTCCCTTTCGGGTGCCCCAGCCTCCCTCCCTTCCTCCTCCTCCCTAGGCTGTGACTGCTCTCAGCTGACACCTCGGCTGCTCTGGCAACCCAAGAACAGCCTGGAGAAAGGTCAGCTGGCTGCTTTAGCCCTGTGCCTGCCTAGAGCCTTGAACCAGTGTTGTGGTGTGCGAGCGCCCTCTACTGACGGCGATGATCATAATGGCCCTAGAAATCAGATGTTTCTTGTAACCCTATCCATATACCCACTTGTGCACGCAAACACACAATACAGCAGGAGGCAGACACTCGGCAGCCCGTGAGGTCAATGATTTCACTCCAGGACAAGCATCAGATCCTATGTTGTGCGTTATAGAAGACGCAGGATAAGACAAAGTACATTCCAGGGGGGAAAGTCAGTTTCATTCTATTCTTCATGATTATTAGAGAAGAGGCCCAGATTAGGGGGCTGTTTCTGAAAACTCAGCTGGTGATGAGACCAACAGACTGCTAATGGTCCACTTTGGTCCAAAGAGTGTTATGCAGAAGGAGACACTGATAGTTATTTCCTATAAATTTGAGAACTACAGGGGTAAATAAAGTTAAGCAGAATTATCTCCCAAGGGGAATCTCAGAATGTTACAAATTATAATATGTCATGGATTTCAAGAACAGAGAGGATGGGAATGTACTCACTCTTTCATAAAAGAAAGACATGGAAGTATTTTACTGCTTACAGAATCCTATGGAAATACATTCTGTCATACTAGGAATTGTCCTTTTCTTCTTCTTTTTATATATTTGGTTTTGTCTACCTCTGTAGATCTTGTCTTGACATCCACAAACTGGCGTCATGTTATCAGGTTAAACCACAAAGGGAGAAGACTCAAAGAGGTGGTATTGATTTGTCCCAGGTAACAGGACTGGACAGGATCATAGCAAAATGGAACCAAGGACCTCTCTCTAAAATACATGAGCTTCTCATTTCACTGACAGCTGTGAAGCTGAATTTTCAGCTGTGCTGAGGGTATAGTGGTGAGCATAGCTGCATCCAGAAAGTTTAAATATGAATATACCCACAGGAACTACATGGTAGCCTTAGAGAGGCTGAAAGGAAGACAACAAGATATTAGAAGTAGAAGTCCAAAGGTCTGAGGGCCGACATTTGTAAATAATGTAGAAAACCTCAAGTTATGAGACAAAGGTGGGGTAAGTGGAGTGGAGAGTAAACGGAAGTAGACTGAGAGCTGATATACAGTACTTTGAATACTAGGCCACGATACTTGGTTCAGATGCTTCCACGTGGGGGCATCACCAAAGTTTAATGAGCAAAGATGTAACAATATGGGACCTAAGTCAGAGACCAAAGAACAGAGATGCAGTCACAGTGTACATTGCATGTGATGAGTCAGGGCCTTCTGGAAGCTTGGCATGTCTATCTATGAACGGGCAGGTGTCCACTCAGTCTGTAGAAACAGGAAAATGTGTTTTTTTTTTAAAGATACGCTTTGAATTGTTTTATCATTTTTATTGAGTTCCCCTCCCTTTTTGTCCCCTCCCCTTCAACCCTCTCCCATGGTCCCCATGCTCCCAATTTACTCAGGAGATATTGTCTTTTTCTACTTCCCATGTAGTTTAGATCCATGCATGTCTCTCTTAGGGTCCTCATTGTTGTCTAGGTTCTCTGGGATTGAATATTGTAGCCTGTTTTTCTTTGCTTTGTGTCTAAAAGCCGCTTATTAGTGAGTACATAATATATTTGTCTTTCTGGGTCTGGGCTATCTAACTCAATAAGATGTTCTGTAGATCCATCAGTTTGCCCATGAATTTCAAGATATAATTTTTTTTTTTCTGCTGTGTAGAACTCCATTATGTAAATGGACCACATTTTCCATATCCATTTTTTGGTTGAGAGGCATTACGTTGTTTACAGGTTCTAGCTATGGCAAACATAGTTGAGCACAGGTCCTTATGATACAATTAAGCAGCCTTTGGGTATATACCCAAAAGTGGTATTGCTGGGTCTTGAGGAAGATTGTTTCTTAATTTTCTGAGAAATCACCATATTGATATACAAGGGGGCGATATCAGTTTGCATTCCCAACAGCAATGGAGGAGCGTTCCGTTTACTCCACATCCTCTCCAACATAAGTTGTCATCAGCATTTTTGATCTTGGCCATTCTTACATGTGTAAGATGAAATCTCAGAGTTGTTTTGATTTGCATTTCTCTGATGACTAAGGATGTTGAGCATTTCCTTAAGTGTCTTTCAGCCATTTTAGATTCCTCTTTTTGAGAGCTCTCTGTTTAAGTCTTTTACTCCATTTTTATTGGATTATTTGCACTTTTAATGACCAATTTCTTGAGTTCTTTGTATATTTTAGAGATCAGCCCTCGGAACAATGTGTGTTTGGTGAAGAACTTTTCCCATTCTGTAGGCTGCCATTTTGTCTTGTTGACCATGTCCTTTGCTTTACAGAAGCTTCTCAGTTTCAGGAGGTCCCATTTATTAATTCTTGCCTTTATTGTCTTTGCTACTGGGGTTATATTTAGGAAGTGGTCTCCTGTGTCAATGCATACAAGTATACTTCCCACTTTCTCTTCTGTGAGGTTCACTGTGGTTGGCTTTATGTTGAGGTCTTTGATCCGTTTGGACTTGAGTTTTGTGCATGGTGATAGATATGGATCTATTTTCATTCTTCTACATGTTGATATCCAGTTATGCCAGAACCATTTGTTGAATATATTTTCTGTTTTCCATTTTATATTTTTTGCTTCTTTTAAATCAGGTATTTGTAGGTCTGTGGATTAATAACTGGGTCTTTGATTCAGTTCCACTGGTCCTCCTGTCTGTTTTATGCCAATACCAGGCTGTTTTCAGTACTGTAGCTCTGTAGCAGAGTTTGAAGTCAGGGATTGTGATGCCTCCAGAAATTCCTTTATTGTATGGGATTGTTTTGGTTGTCCGGGATTTTTTGCTTTTTCATATGAAATTGAGTGTTGTTTATTTGAGGTTTGTGAAGAATTTTGCTGGGATTTTGATGGACATTGCATTGAATCTGTAAATTGCTTTTGGGAAGATTGACATTTTTACCATGTTAATTCTGCCTACCCAAGAGCATGGGCAATCTTTCCATTTTCTTGTGTCTTCTTCAATTTCTTTGACTTTGAATTTTTGTGAGAGATAAAAAGGAGGGATGAGGGTGGGAGCCAGACAAAGGGGAGTGGAGACTCTTTTAGCCAAGGGGACCATTTTTTAGAACCAGGAGCAATACACTCAAGGGAAGGCCATAAAGCCTGATCTTAATTGCCCCTGCTCTTTTCCCAGTTCTACTTCCAACCAGTTCCATTGTGTTCTCAGCCCTGAGAGTGATTTTATTTCAGCTGTGCTAAGAGAAAGCTGCATGCAGTTGAGACAAGTAGAGTGATAGATCCTTCATTCTAGCGGAAGGGGCTTGCAAACCATACTTAAACTTAGTCTGTTGAGAAGACAGAAAAAAAAAATGAGTTTCCCACTGAACAAAGTGATTTGATCCACATCTCTCCTCTGTCTGGCTCCCATCCATCATACCTCCTTTTTATCTCTCAAGAATTCAAAGCCAAATCTAAAAATATATTTGCTTGTTTCTACAGACTGAGTGGATACCTGCCCGTTCATAGATAGACATGCCAAGCTTCCAGAAGGCCCTGACTCATCACATGCAATGTACACTGTGACTGCATCTCTGTTCTTTGGTCTCTGACTTAGGTCCCATATTGTTACATCTTTGCTCATTAAACTTTGGTGATGCCCCCACGTGGAAGCATCTGAACCAAGTATCGTGGCCTAGTATTCAAAGTACTGTATATCAGCTCTCAGTCTACTTCCGTTTACTCTCCTCTCCACTTATCCCACCCTTGTCTCATATCTTGAGGTTTTCTATATTATTTACAAATGCCAGCTCTCAGACCTTTGCACTTCTAATACCTTCATGTCTTCCTTTCATCCAAGACCTTGTTCTGCTCTTTTTCTCTTTGACTTGTGAAGACACCTCATTTTTTTATTGATGTTTATTGAGCTCTACATGTTTCTCTGCTCCCCTCCCTTTCTCTCCCCTCCCCCTTCAACCCTTCGCCAAGGTCCCCATGTTCCCAATGTACTCAGGAGATCTTGTCTTTTTCTACTTCCCATGTAGATTTGATCTATGTAAGTCTCTCTTAGTGTCCTCATTGTTGTCTAAATTCTCGAGGATTGTGGTTTGTAGGCTGGTTTTCTTTGCTTTATGTTTAAAATCCACCTATGAGAGAGTACATGTGATAATTGTTTTTCTGTGTCTGGGTTACCTCACTGAAAATAATGTTTTCTAGCTCCATTTATTTTCCTGCAAAATTTAAGATGTCATTATTTTTTCTGTTGTGTAGTACTCCACTGTGTAAATCTACATTTTCCTTATCCATTCTTCAGTCAAGTGGCATTTACGTTGTTTCCAGGTTTTGTCTATGACAAACAAAGCTACTATGAAGATAATTGAGTACATGTCCTTGTGGCACGATTGAGCATCCTTTGGATATATACCCAAAAGTGGTATTACTGGTTTTTGAGGAAGGTTGTTTACTAATTTTCTAAGAAATCACCACACTGACATCCAAAAGGTTGTACCAGCTTGCATTCCCACCAATAATGCAGAAGTGTTGCCCTTTCCCCACAACCTCTCCAGCATAAGTTATCATCAGTGTTTTTGATCTTGGCCATTCTTATAGGAAGACACCCCATTCTTAAATACACTGTTCTCTGACCCAAACACACTATTTCTTAGCAAAGTTACTGTCCTTGATTGTTTTAATCTTTTGTGTTCCAAAATGAAACAAACATTTTAAAAATTACAAAATGCATGACTTACTGTTAATAATTTAAGCATTCCAGAATAAACTCTGAGAAAAATGCAGGCTGGTAAGGTCCATGAAGATGAAACAGATAATATGATATAATCTTAAAAAATCAATTACTTGGGTATAGCTGAGAAAATGGTTCCTGAAGAACTGATGAACAATGAGGCTGGAGACCTGGCAGGGTCCAGAGCATCCTAAATTTTGTAGTTTTCATGATGTCTTGATTTATGTATTGTCAGAGTAAAAGCTATATATGACATAGTCCAACTAAGTGCTTAGCTTGACCCACGGTAGTCAACTCATAAATATCTGTTACATTAATGTAGAGTGGGTTATGGAGTCTCAGGCTGAGAAATTACTTCTAACTGAATTCTCCAACACTGTTCCTTTAGGAAAGGAATGTATGAGGCTATGTGGCTGAAATTTCAGCTGGGTTGTGTCCTACAGAAGGTCCCATAAATGGGACCTTAGTCATTTCCCGTCCAAAACATTAACTGAGTGGCCCCATATGTTGGCCTATGTATCAAAGCTAGGCAGAAGACTGTGAGTGGATTTTTCCACAGTGAGTTGATGATGGTAATTTGAGGAATACGTGCTAGAGAGTTGTCCATTTACGTACATCTCTGACTATGAGGAGAAAAGCTCCGGGCACTGGAAAGAGGGAGAAAGAAAGGGAGGAGAAAAGCCCTAAGTGCCCCTCCTTGTCCTCACAGTAACCTTCTCAACCCTGGAAGCATTTAACTGAGTAGCAGAATCTTACATTCCAATGAATTGAATGGGCCATTGAGTCTTACCCTTCCACCTACATTTGGCCTTACTTTGAACATTCTCCATTGTGAGAACTCATCCTATGTCCATAAAGCCACTGTGGAATAGGGTCCAGATGCAAGTGCAGATCATGGAAAGAGGAAGGAGACTAATCCTCTAAGAAGCACTTACCATATGCCAGGCCCTGACTCGGCATGCTGCCTATGGTGTTTCACGTAAGCCATGTGACAACCTTGTGAATGGAGATTAAGATCCCTATTTTACAGGCAAGGAAACTTGGGCTTAAAGATATTGAGTCATTCGACCTAATTACAAATTGGTTAAGTAGTGAAGCTAGAATTGAAGTTTGGGATGTTCTACGTCAAAAGGAAAAATAAAATAGACGTGATAAGACCAAGCAAAGACAAGACAATCAATGTGGCCCCACAGGGCAGTAGACTGAAAGAGGATGATTCCACTGCTTGGTAGGGCTTTAGGAAGGGTGTGAGAGGCTGCCAGGCTGAGGCAGGCAGGCAGGAAGTGCTTCAGGATAGGATTACTGCACATTGGCAAGGACAGCCCTAACAGCTCATGAAGCGTTGGTTTGCTGTGTGCCTGTGCCCAAGCCTGCCCAATGATGAACATTTTGGGAATTCTTCACTTCTCACCCCTTTCCCAAGGTTCAAACGAGAGAGAGAGAGAGAGAGAGAGAGAGAGAGAGAGAGAGAGAGAGAGAGAGAGAAAATGAATAGGGCTCATGGGATCGCGAGGGTCCAGGCTTGATCCTATAATCACATCAAGCAAGTCTCACCTTGTCCCTGCTCCCAGCTCTCTTTGAAAACTATCAGAAAGCTCATCTTGTGTTCTATGCGATTACAAAGTGCTTTCATCCTTTCAACAGTCTTTGTTCCTTCTGGGCTGGGCACTAAGGGATGCATAAATAATAATATCAACAATAATAGCACACACGCACAGAAGGCTGTTCATCGGGAGCTCTGTGAAATACTTTCTGGCATTTTCTTACTTATTGCTAACAACAATTTATGAGACAAGATGCCATCCTTATTCATGCTTTACAGCTGAGGCCCTTCAAGAGTCAGAGTAATTGTCCTAAAAATACAAACAGTAAGTCATGGAGCTGAAATTTGACACAAGAATCCAAGATAGAGCCATAAAATCTCTCAAGACACAGGCTACAATCCTGTAAAAAAAGAAAGTTGGCGGTACAACTCTGTCAGTAAAGTACTTATCTCCCAAGCACGAGGACCTGAGTTCGAATTTCAGAACCCTCATTAAACGATCAAAAGTGTTGGTCCAGGCTTATAATTCTAGAATTGGGGATCCAGAGACAGGCAGGTCTGAGAACGTGCTGGACAGCCTGCCCCACGTGGAAAGCTGTGGACCTGCGAGAGAGCCTGTCTCCAAGACAAGGCGGACACCTAGAAATGGCCATCAGTGTTCTCTTTTGTCCTCCACACACGTGCTTCCCTATGCGCCCACACAGAAACACAAGCACATGCACACATGTGTTTTATGGTAAGGAAGGGCCTGGATGTGCTGGCATGATCGCATGTGAGGAGCCCGCTTCCTGTGACAGCAGAATCTGTGTTAGAAGGATCAGGAAGGAAGAGGACTAATGCTGTCTGTCAGCTCATGAGCATGTGATGTTGGTCATCTCATTTATTTCCCTCTTTCCCTCTGTGGAAGTGGATCAGTCAGTTCATTCTACAGAGGAATACCTTAGATCAACTAGGAGATGAGGAGCCACCTCAAAGTTTAATTATTTGGAGGCTTGAAAGCAAAATTCCCAAGAGAGTTGCAAGTTGAAGTTGAGGCTCTTATGTAGACAAGCCAGGGCATTTTAGCAGATGATTTCCCACTTGCTGTGATGAGAACTGACAGGTGGCCAGAGAGTAACCGGTCATGAGTCATGAAAAGCTACTGAGGCTGGGGATGCAACTCAGTGATAGAATACTTGCCTACCTGCAAGAGACCCTAGCTTTAAACCCAATAAACCACATAATCCGCATTATCAAATAAACATGGCAAATAATCCAATCAACAATAGAAGTGGAACAGACATTCTTCAAATGAAA
This sequence comes from Alexandromys fortis, assembly GCF_014885135.2. Taxonomy (NCBI): domain Eukaryota; kingdom Metazoa; phylum Chordata; class Mammalia; order Rodentia; family Cricetidae; genus Alexandromys; species Alexandromys fortis. Next base: position 600,188 of record NW_026068079.1, on the reverse strand, counting down.
AGGTCCAAATGGCTAATAGATATCTCTGAAAAAAATAACACTCAAAAGATTTTAGCCAACAGGGAAATGAACACCAAATCTATTTAAAAATAATGGCTATCATCAAGAAAACAGCAATGAATGTGATCATGTTGGAAGTGCACAGTTCACTGCAGTGATATTACCTAACCTGGTTTGTAGAGGGATCGTGTGTACTAGTCAAAAATAGAGGCTACCTAGATGTGCAGTATCTCAAAGGAAAATTAATCTTGTCATTTGTAGAAAAATGGGCAGAAGTGGAAACCAGTATACTAAGAGAGAGTGGTAAATATGTTTTCTCTCATTATGTAGACGTTAGGGCAAACAGAGCAAAACACTAGAAGGGCACAAGACTAAAAGAACACTTGTAAAGCCGAGGGAAAGAACAAAGAGAAGGTGGAGGATGTGTAAGGAAAGGTACTAGAAGGGAGATTTATGACAATGGTTAATTATATGAATTATGAAAATATAAGAAAACTATTTAGAAAAATGAATATGTGCTAATAAAAGTAATCTCACTCAAATGAGGATTTTATTCTAAAGGCAAAGGAAATTGTGGTGGATTTGAAGATCCTTCCTTTAAATTTCAAAGTAAATAGTGAGTCAAAGGGGTCACATGGTACAGGGACACTACTTAGGAAAACGTCACAGAAGAGCAATGCCAGACAAAGGCACTAAGGTTAAAGGCTAAAGGACAGTGGGTTCAGATATGACGGGATAAGCATCAGTCCATTTAACAATCGGGAAACTGAATCTCAAAAAAACAAGTTCATTGTTAGAAATGGGACTCAAACTATGGTCTCCTGATTCTTACACCCTTTCATCTAGAAATTTCTCTTATACTCACCCTTACTCAGTGCAAGCTCTTACCTTAAGCTACACATGCTTCTGTATCTTTAAGCACATATTTAAGTCTTACAGTAATCACTAAATTCATTTTTTCTAATCATCATTTTGAAAATATAAACTCAGCAACAGAACAAAAAGTAAAACAAACAAACAAAAATGTCTTGGATCACGTTGACAGCGTCACAGAACCGGGAATCGAACCTGGGTTCTCCAGATCCAATGCCCATGTTCTTCCTACTTTACCATGCTAGGCTCTAAAACAATACCCATAATTCTTCTACCCCAAGCCCTGACCCCTGCCCAAGCCCCAGCAGGTTTTATTTTTAAAAATTGGGTTTTCAAATGGAAAAAAGTACTGACTGTGGAAGCATAGAATGTAATACGTTCTTGGATAAGGTTATTTTTGTCCAGTGTTTCTTCTCTTTGGAAGAATTACAGAAGGTTCAGATCAGCAGAAAAGCAGCCTGGAAATTTCATGCTTTAATAAGTTCCAAATATTTTGGTATTATTATTTACTTATTTTCTTAGGAAGTGAATTCTCCACTCAGAGGGAAGAGGGGCAGGGAGTTGCCACATTTGAAACGTTTTTACACTTACAAGAAGTAAGTCACCTGGAAAAACAATAGTCTTCATTACTATGGTCAACTGTATGCTTGCTGATTTAGCTGCTCCAGCAATCCTAGGAGGTCAGTGTTTTTGTCTATATCTTGCAATGAGGGAACTACTGCCTACAAGGCAGAAATAACTTTCTCAATAGCACTCAGATGAAAAGAGATGGGACATACATTCAGGATGCAATGGTTAGTGCTCTGCATTCTGAAAACATTCCCATATATGATTTGCCAATTGCAAGTTTTCTCTTTCTATTGATAATAGCCACTTCTTCCCCGTGTTGGCTAGTTTTATGCCAAGTTCATTGGTGTAGTAGGGTCTTCTTTCTATGTGTTACTTTCATTGGTTGAATAAAGAAACTGCCTTGACTGTTTGATAGGGCAGCCCTTAGGTGGGTGGAGTAGACAGAACAGAATGCTGGGAAGAAGGGAAGTGTGGCAAATGCCATGAATCTCTGGCCTAAGATGGACACAGGTTAGAATCTTGCTGGTAAGCCGCAGTCACTTGGTGATACACAGATTTAATAGAAATAGGTTAATCAAGATGTGAGAGTTAGCCAACAAGATGCTAGAGCTAATGGGCCAGACAGTAATTTAATTAATACAATTTCTGTGTGGTTATTTCAGGGGTTAAGCTAGCCGGGCAGTGGGACACGGCCTACTTCTCATATTACAGTTTATACAAACTAGAGTTATGAAGAGGAAGAGGTCCCACCTGAAAAAATGCTTCTGTAAGATCCTGCTGTAGGTAAGCCTAAAGGGAATTGTCTTAATTGGTGATCTCTGGTCGAGGGCCCAGCATGTTGTTGGTGGGGTCATCCCTGGGCTAGTGGTACTGGAAATTATAAGAAAGGAGGTTGAGCCACCCATGAGGACCAAGCAAGGAAGCAGCATTCTTCTGAGGTCTCTGCATCACCTCTTGTCTCTATGTTTCTACTCTGCTTGAGTTACTATCCTGATTTCTTCCAATGATGAACAATGATGTGGAAATGTAAGCCAAATAAACCCTGTTCCCCCAGTGTTCTTGTATCATGATATTTCATGACAGTGAAAGTAACCCTAAGACAAAAATTAGTATTAGGATAGTGGATTATTACTGTGACAGACCTGACCATGTTTGCGGAAGACTGAGGAATGACTTTGGAACTTTGGACTAGGAAAATGATTGATGTTGAGAGCTCTCTGAGCTATTCTGTAGGATCTTGGAAAATAAGAATGCTGTAAACAGTGCAGACAGTAGAGGCCTGGTTTGTGAAGATTCAGAGGGAAGCAAAGATGCTACTGGGACATTTGGGTGAAGAATCAATGGTGTCTTATTACCTGGAGTTAAAGATTCAGCTATGGAAAGATACCAGACCCAAGTAGGTAATACCTTGCTTTGCTGGGATAATGAGTGCTAGTCAGCTGGAGCTGAAGACTCAACTCTTATTAAGAAGATAAGAGCATCATTAAGGTAAAATCTAGGAAGTATTTCCTGAGAGTTATCACACAGAAGCTATGTTCCAGAGACAGTCAAGATTGTGTCTTGTGTGCTCAGTTAAACTTGGTAGTGCAAGAATCACCCAGATGGTACTGGTTCTGAGTTTATTGAGTCTTGGCACTGTTTGGCAAGGCTGGAGTCTTTGGATGCTTTCTCCCAGGAGATGCAGCTCAGTTAGATAAGAGACCCCAGCATTTTGGAGATTTCATGGTCCAGCATCAGAGGTGGAGTGAAGCCAGTCTAAGTTGAAAGGTAGTTAGTGTGTGTGCTACAGAGGGCAGAGTCAGAGAAGTGACCCAGACTCTTAGGAGGGCTTTGAACACTGAGTTGTTTACTCAGTTTAGTTTTGTATTGATTTGATTGTGAGTGTATTCTGGCTCTTGCCTCCAGAAGTAAGAAAGTACTTATTTTATTATTTTTTTTTATTTTTATAGGATCCCACAGGTGAGAGATTTAAACTTTTAAAAGATAGGTTTTGGAACATTACAGATAGTTTGGATTTTAATAGACATTAGATATTTTTAAGGAGACAACTTTAAAACTTTTGGATTTATACGACTGTGAAACTTTTTAAGTTTTTAAATGTTTTATATTGTGATGTGAATATTAATGTGTAATCTCAGGGATGAGCAAGGAAAAGCTTTAGCTTAGCAGTGATGTATTTGTGTGTCCAGCTGAGAAGGGGGCTGGCTGGTTTTGTGGTGACACAGCCAGTCATCAGAGAGGGGCAAGCCTCAGTTGAGAAAATACTCCATAGGACTGGGATGCCGGCAGGCCTATGTACAGTGTTTCTTAATTAGTGATGTATGGTGGGGGGTTCAGCCTATTGTTTGTGATACCACTGCTGGGCTGATGGCCCAGGGTTCTATAAAAACCAGGCTGAACCAGTCAGGAGGAGCAGCCAGTAAGAAGCACCCTTCCATGACCTCTGTATCAGCTCTGCCTCCAAGTTCCTGTCCTGCTTGAGTTTATGTCCTGACTTTCTCCAATGATAAACAGTGATGTGCAAGTATAGGCCCAATAAACTCTTTCCTCCCAAGCTTGCTTTTTGGCCATGGTTTTCCATCACAGCTATTGTAATCCTAACTAAGACTCTCCACTTCCCTTTCGTTTCCTCCTGCTGAAGTAAGGAGCAGAGCAAACACAACCCTGCAAAGCCAGAAGTTTTTCCTTCCACCATCTTTCCATCGAACATTTTCCTGTTATAAAGCCATCGTGATGAAGATGTGGGAAGAATTATGAACTTCATCTGGTCCTTGGGTCTAGACTGGACTATGTTATAGCATATGTGAATGTATGGATTCACCATGCCCCTCAATGGCTCTCGGTCAAACCACTGCTAGAAGTGAAAGCTTAGAGGAAGATAGCCAGGAATGCCTCATGTTTCCCACTCCAGGACGTGTCCACATCAGAGAAAATGTAGGTGGCAGAACTGGTACAGCACAATTGAATACCTACAGGACAAACGAGGCAGAGGCTTGGAGTGGAAATAAAGAAGCAAAGAAACCTGAAATAAGAGATCTGTAACGGAAAGCGCAGGAGACAGCCCAAAGTGACAATTCTGTCCTCTTGTCTAGAGATTCTTTCATCAAGACTCTTGGGCCTAGAGAAACATCACCTAGGGGTTGGTTCCAAACTGGAGTACAAAGGGGATCAGAAAAAAAAACTGGTGACAAGTTGTCCTAAAGGCCTGGGACAGCCTGTGTTTTCAAAGCTTCTCTTTGCTGTAAGTCAGCTGAGTTGCTGGCATAGGACAGCCAGACATAACAGCAGAATCAGCTTAACCGTCCTCTGTTCCTGGCTGCCATTTTCACGTGGAAACCATAAAAGATCCCAGAAATGGGAGTTGCACTTAATGGGTTTCTTTGGCACTGAGAAATTAATCTTTTTTAAACCAAAGAGATTTTTTTTTCCTAAAGATCTTTGGCAAACAGGAGCCAAATTGCTTCCAGCCCTCATGAAAGGTATTTTGTGAAACGAGGTGTGATTTACACTTCCTTTAATTAGTCTGAACCCTGGAAAAAGAGAGAAATAATAGAAAACAAGAGCTATGTAGAAAACAAGTCCAAACAGCCCTAAAATAACAGTTTTCTAAAAGGATCAGTTGAAGATGCTAGAAGGAGACCAACAGCAGAAAAATAAAAAGTCCTTCTAATTCTGGGAGTGGAGCAATTACTTGTGAACTGGAGACTTGCTGGAATCTCTTCCCTCTGAATGGGGGTGGGGAGGAAGTTTGGCAGAAAGGAGCCTCAGTGTTCTCAGAGTTCCAAGTTTGAATGACCTTTCTTTAAGCCCCAGTCTTTTCTGGGGGCATCTGAGGTCTAGGGAGGAAGAGAAGCAGAGAAGAAAGATAGCTCCGCTTGCAACCGTGGACACACTGCCTCCAAGTTTGCTTCCCAGCTATGTGGAAGTACAACATTTTAGAAGTGGGTTGGCTCTGGACTCTCAAGCATGGTTTCAAACTTTAGTTCTGCCATTTTTCCCCATTAGAATGACTGTGAGATACCCAAGTCTTCAGACTTGTCAGCCACTTTCTGCAAGATGGAAGATTTCTTTCAGTGGCTGCACTCTCCCCTGATTTTACAGTAGACCTACCAGGTTCCTCACTGTCAAACTCCATCTTCAGATGAATCCTTCCAGATGCCATGGGTTCATCACATCAAAAACTGAACTCAATATATGCCACCTGCACTCTTCATTCCAAGTGTTTTCAGTGAAGAAATATGCCAAGCAAGGAAGATGGCATCATTGACTCCCATTCTCCATCAGTTTTGACACAGTGGGTTCAGTTGATTTAATCTTTGAACTGACCTAGCAGATTACTGGTGCCAACTTTACCCCCATCTCTGTGCAAAGTGAGACCGGAATACATAGTATATTCTCTGGACCTATATGATAGTGTAATTATGGTCATTCTATTTCACTTACTCTTATCTGGCTCACAGTGCACAAAAATCTCTGGATCTTTCCACACACCAGTCCCAGGAGTTCTTTGAGCAGTTTAAATTTATGGGTAAATCCTAGACAAAGATAAAACAGTCTTTGGGAAGTTCTTATCTTTACTACTAGCCCCTTCTAACTACTTGTCCTTGGGGAGAGGGACAAGGATTCCAAAATTGTTTTTAGAGTGAAAGGAATGTGATGAGCACCTAAGCCATAACTGAGTCTCTCTTCTCTCTCTCTCTCTCTCTCTCTCTTTCTCTCTGTGTGTGTGTGTACGTACATGCACATGTGCGTTAGTATGTCTGTCTGTCTGTTTCTGTCTATCTCCCCTGAGAGAGACTGAACCATTGAGCTTTAACTTTAGCTCCCATAGAACATTTTTATTCAATTTTGTAAGTTTTAGGGTCTACATTTTGCCTCAAGAGACCCCAGATTTATCTCTAACTCAGTGTAATATCTAGGATCAGTTCTTTCCTATCTCTAGGGCTTGCACATGATTTTTTTCATTATATGATAAAGTGGTTTAGGTGCATGTATTGTAAGTTGAGGTTTACAATACTTTATTATATGCATCTAAAGAATGGAAGGTAAATTCAGAGATTCTCTGTCATAGCAAGTAATGATGGCTAATGCATATTGAATGCTTATTATAGATCACACACTAATATCACAGTTAAAAGTCCAATGAAGACCACATTCTCAAAAAGGAAGAAAAAGAGATAATATAAATGCCATATTGCTAATAAATGAAACAACAAATTTCAAGCTAAGACTGTCACATACAGCATTCTCTCTATCTATCATCCAGTTATTATTGTGCATTTGCTTGTCTACTTCTCCATCAATTCCTACTACAAGCATTACCTAAGCACTTTGTCTGTGAATAAAACTTAATTAACATAGGCAAGCATAAGCAACAATACATGAGGAAGCTCAAAATCTGATTGGCTGAGAAGTTATCTTTTTTTCCAAAATGACACTGTGATAAGGTTTGTGATCCTCTTTAAAGGACCTTAAAGATTGTCCTTTGCCTACAAGATAAAATACAAATAATGAAGTCTGTTTTATCAGCCCTCTGTGATTTTTCCCTTGTCTGGTAGACTGTTATCCCCACTCTAAACATTGGTAACTGCTAGCCATACGACAGATGCTATATACAAGTCTAGAGAGGCTGAGTGACAGTCTCTGTTCTCCCGGAGTTCACACATTTTTATCAAATCAACATATTGATACAACATTGGCAATTACTTTAAAACTGCTGTGATCCTGTCCGACTAAATATGACGTCACTGATATCAGCATATACATAGAGTGACAGTTTTCTTTGAACTTATGACATTGTCACCCAACAATGTTGTATCCTATTAATTAAGCAGAAATATCTATTTTTGAAAAGAGAACACATTTGATATTATTATTTTAAAATAATTAAAATAATTATCATATTTAAAAATTGATTTATTTCAATATATTGAAATACATTCTATATTATCATAAAACACCATGCTCCCTTTATAGGAATCACTGAGCATCACATTAACTGTTTTGTCCATGTCCCTCATTTGATTCCATGTTCAAAGGGATAGAATTTTACTTAATATTGTTCACCAATGCGATTCCAGCACTATTTTTGCAAAGTATAGTCATCCAGTAGATTAATTATCTAAATCAAATAATTCTTAACTATAAAAACTTAATTCAAAATGAGACCATGCTAAGCAGATTCCTATTTTGTTTGCATCAACCCCTTCCTTTTCTAGTTTAAGATGGAGAAACAGAATATGAGGACTTTCCAGCCACCACAGAGAAAGTTATCCAATTAAAGTCAGAATTGTGAAGAACTTGACAACTATTACTCTGCTATTCAACACCCAATTACAATCCTTGAGTCTTAAATGATACATCTGGTCCTCAAGAAAAGACAGAGCAGGGCTTGAAAGTTGAATCCATGGACAACAGCCTAGCACTAAGCCTGACAACCTTAGTTCAATGTCCAGGATACATATGGAGAACAAGACTGACCACTGGAGCTGTCCTCTGGCTTCTACATGTATACTGTGGCACTCACATGCCTACATACATGCACAGCATACACACACACACACAGACACACACACACTCAATAAGAAAAATAAGGATGTAATTCAAGGCACACACAGTTACCAGTCTTTTTGGTGCATGAATTTACCCACAAAGAGACTCAAAAGTAGGACTTTCCCAACCAGAAGTTTCCATCTTTATGGGAGGAACCTTTGCCTGTCCCCAAACAAGGCCTCTGACTGAGAAAAATCCTCACTACTCTCTGTAACCCAAACTCTCCAAAATATTACTTCCTATTATGTCTCAATAACCAAATCTAAATCACCCAATCTCAAGATTAAATCTGTAAGCTCAAAGAGTCTCAGTCACTCAATTAGGAGAAGGTAAAACCTGATCCTCTCCAAACAGAGTGAAATGTGACGTAATTCTGTCACAAGGATTATATCTCACTCAGAAAGAAGCAGAGAAACTAGACAAGAGTGGGTGGGTCATTCATTACAGGAAAATTTCCAGGGAATTTGAGGGGTGTGTCTGCTGGATCTCAGTGTTCCAGAGACTAAGAAAAAGTGCTTGAGGCAAAGTCATGGCTTTAAGAGGCCTGGTATCAATGATGAATGTTAAACTACAGTCCAGAAAACCCAAGAGGGAAATGCCAGCCTTGGAAATTAGGCTAATTCAGGGTGTGGAAAAATCCCTCTTCATAAACAAGTCCCTTACCTCCTTGGGGCCATCATCTCCAAGTTCTTAAAGCAGGGGCTGAGAGGACCATCAGTACAGTGATGTACAAAGTCTCTTCCAAAAGCTATGGTTCATGACCCAAGTAGAGAAAGTCAGGAAACCAGAAAAGTCAGGGGTTCTGAAAATAAGGGCTCAAGATCCAGTCTACCTTAGGTGAATGATTTTTCCTAACAGCACCTGTTTTTGTCCTAAAGATGGTTAACGTAAAATCTTGTAGCTCACAAAACTCACCTTAAGGATTTGAGAAAGCAAATGCCGGACCATGTGCACAGTGTCTGGCACACAGATGTAGGAAGTAAATGGTAGTGATTACTCCAGGAAGCTTTTTGGCTTAAGATAATTACTCAAGAATGCAATCTTTATGAATACAATCTTGATGGACACCGTGAGTTTAGGAGGAAGCTGTGCTCTCAAGTGAGAGATTCTTCAAACTCATCAGCAAATGGATGTCTACCACAGGTCACCATCTAACATCTGGAGGAATCTGCTCTCCATAATGAGTCAAAGTTGAAAAGAAATGCTGTTTTACAACACCAAGACATCAAGAGAGCTCCTAGTCCTCTGTGAAACTTTACTACCAGAGAGGATGAACTCAGGGTTAGATATCCTGGGGTCACTTCTCCTGGTAACTGAGACATACAAATAATATTAGCCACGCATATTTCCTAATCCCTTACCCCACGGTTTAGGTTTCCTCATTTATATGGTGTTGAAGGATATAAATGTTTGTTTGTCCCAGCCTCCCAGACCCCGAAATAATCACACAGAAACCATATTACTTAAAACACTGCTTGGTCCATTGGCTCTAGCTTCTTATTGGCTAACTCTCACATCTTTTTTTTATGTTTCTTTTTTATTTATTTATTAAAGATTTCTGTCTCTTCCCCACTGCCGCCTCCCCTTCCCCCAGTCAAGTCCCCCTCCCTCGTCAGCCCAAAGAGCAATCAGGGCTGCCCTGTGGGAAGTCCGGACCACCCACCTCCTTCCAGGTCTAGTAAGGTGAGCATCCAAACTGCCTAGGCTCCCACAAAGCCAATACGTGCAGTAGGATCAAAAACCCATTGCCATTGTTTTTGAGGTCTCAGTAGTCCTCATTGTCCGCTATGTTCAGTGAGACCGGTTTTAACCCAGGCTTTTTCAGACCCAGGCCAGCTGGCCTTGGTGAGTTCCCTATAGAACATTCCCATTGTCTCAGTGTGTGGGTGCACCCCTCGTGGTCCTGAGGTCCTTGTTCGTGCTCTCTCTCCTTCTGCTCCTGATTTGGACCTTGAGATTTCAGTCCGGTGTTCCGATGTGGGTCTCTGTCTCCTTTCATCGCCTGATGAAGGTTAATATTCAGGAGGATGCCTATATGTTTTTCTCTCACATCTTAATATAACCCATCTCCATTATTCTGTGTATCGCCAAGTGGCAGTAGCTTACCAGGTAAAGTTCCAGCATCTGTGTCTGGCAGGGCTACATGACTTCTCTCTAACCCCTCCTTTCTTTCTCTTGGAATTAATTCAGTTTAGTTTTCCCTGCCTAACTAAGTTCTGCCCTGCTTCATGTCCAAAGCAGTTTCTTTATCCATTAATGGTATTCATAGCATACAGAGGGGAATCCCACATCAATATGCCAGGGAGACAATACAAGTTTCTAGGACTTGCTAAAATGATTGTCTGATTACCTAAAATTCCTGCACAGTGGCTTGTTGCAGTAAGAGCAGAGTTGGTACCAGCTGTGCCAATGATGTGCCTATTATTAGCTAAGTGTTTTTTGCCTAGTTCATGTTCCCTTTCTGACTGTTCATAGATCTAGAAGCTGAATCCACTTGTAACTCACATTCTAACACTATTGTAATCATTTGATGAGATGATGTACAACAAGCAACTTTATTACTGAGAGGCAAGAGAGGCTTGTTTATTCTCTCTCTCTCGTGTGTGTGTGTGTGTGTGTGTGTGTGTGTGTGTGTCTGTATTTGCAAATGCCTTAGTATGCATATCGAAGTCATATGATAGTTGTCCTCTCCTTCCATCATACCTGTTCCACTGACCAAACTCAGGTTGTCAGTCTTGGTAGAAAGTGCCTTTATCCTCTGAGCCATTTCTCTGGCCTGAGATGCTTAGTTATGCACTGAAAAACTTTTTGTATCTTTCTAATCTTAGAGTCATTAACTTGTAAACAAAAATCCCAAGATTCTATTTATTTCTGGCATGTGAAAAAGTCAGTTTCATTGTACACTCAGAAGTTCAGGTCAAATGAAGGAGACATTGATCATGAATCATGCCAAGAATATATACTCTCTGCTTTCTAGGATTCTCAAATCCAAACTGACAACTTCTTACTGACAACTTCTCTTTTTACCCTAAGGGAAAATATAGCTCTAGTTGAGATTAATTTCACATTAATATCAATACCCAAAGAAAAGCCCTTCCCAAACTGTGACCTATTCCAAGGTTTGCTTTTGTTTGCTTGTTACCTGTAACATATGTTAGCAGTTAATTAAGGAGTCCTCCTGAAGAAAAGAAGGAAGTATTATACAAGCCAGAGCAGTCAAGGTCATGATGAAGGAACCCACAGGGACAGCTGACCTGAACTCCGGGGAGGACATGGATTCTGGACCAATAGTTAGGGAGCTTGTGTGTGACCAACCTATGCCCTCTGCAGGTGTGTGACAGTTGTATAGCTTTGTCTGTTTGTAAGGCCCTAGCAGTGAGATCAAGACCTCTCATTGGTGGTTAGCTGACTTTTGAGAACCTGGTCCCCATCCTGGATTACATTGCCCTGTGTTTATACATGGGGAGAAGCTCGGTCCTACCTCAACTTGATGTGCAATGCTATGTTCTAGCATATGAGAGGCCTGCCCCCTTTCTGAATAGAGACAGAGGAGGAGTGAGTAGATGGGGAGAGGGTTATATGGGAGTTGGGTGGGAGTGGGCAGGAGGAGAGGAAGGAGCAGAAACTGGTCGGTATGTAAAATAAAGGGGAAAAAGACTGATAATATAGGGCAGGGTTGGGTATGTAACTCAGGGGTAAAGGATAGGCATAGCATTCATGAAGACATGAGTTCAGTCACTGTTACCAAAACAACTAAAAAATGAACGAATTAATTAAATTATAAGTGCAACTTGATAGTGTTGAGGACAAAACGACTATTTATCCACAGAGCAGAAAGGTCTGTGGCAATAAATAAGGTGGTAATTGTACCAGAGCCTCAGGATGAAAGACTTATCAGCACCTGGAGTCTGAACAGATCCTGAGGTACTAATTGGTAATAACTTCTCAAACTGGGGCAGGGTAGAGTTGTAGGATAGTTATGAGAGTCATAGAGATGCAATACTCATGTATGAAGCTCTCAAAACAATTAACAAAATGCAGATACAATTAATTAAATTTGGAATAGGTTTTGACAACATTATAGGTTAAAACTACTTACCACCTTGGATACACTAATCTCCCAGAACAGCCGTGTCTGCTTAAGTAAAATGGACAGGACTTACTAAGGCTACTGAATATAATTATGCCAGAAAGCTTAATACATGGCAGCTTTCTTCCCCAACACCTAGCTATGCTTATTTTTTTTTAAATGGAAGAACATCAGTGCAGTGTACAAATCTTAAGTGTTGGATTCACATCTCCATGTTTTGGAAAAGCATCTGGATTATTCATTTTTATATGAGCGGGTGACACATGCCATAGAGTCTTAGGAGGGTAAGTAAAAGAAACAATAACAATTTCTCTGATACCTAGCAGACACGGATTAATGAAATAACTTAGGCTGAACTGGCCTGGCAACTCTTTGTTTTTATTTTAAAGCAAGCAAACTCAATTCCAGTGAATTGATTTCAGAAGTAAATGGAAGAGAAGGTGCTATAGAGATTTGCATTGATATGGATCTTGGTTTATTGATACAAATTTAAGGCCAATTTTGTTATTTGTACATTTCTGCTCTTGATTAAGGTATTGTGTTTGTATAACTCATTTTAAAATGTAATGCATAATTAAAATAAAAGTTAATAGACTGATAGTCAAGCTTATAGTCATGTTAGTTAGGTTTTCTAGATATATAGAGATATATTTTAGTTAGAGAGATAATCATAATCTTCAACATTTCAAAGACCCATGGAACATGGCATTTAAAATGTTTTAAGAACTTAGACTTTTTATGACAATGAGATACATATGCTCCTGGTGGCACCAATACCTTCAAGAGGATGATGGACATTGAAGAGGTTCCTCATGGAGTTTGCTAGCCATTTGGGCAAGAAACTGCTCTTGCCTGGACTCCTTGATGGTGTGCTGTAAAAACTGGACATGCGGGATCCACAGAAAAATGACTGCTAAACTTGCCTAAAAATGAGACAGTCCTTCAGGGTTCCTGCTTCATGTAAGAGTCTGCCAGAATTTTTCAGGACACAGAAGAAAGTTACTGATAAACTGCCAATATAGGTGGAACTGTCTTTGAGATTTCCTGTTTCATAGAAAAGTCTGCCAGATACTATGGGCCTGTAAGCTGAAGACTGGATGCTCCAATGTTACAGAAGAACTTTGGGTGACTGTCCAGGCAAAGAGATGTCTCTGTCAATTCTAGAGTTTTGGAAGTTGCTCACAATGCACTTACTCCCTGTTTACTTAGGTAATATTATATCCTTCTGGGTTCTTTGAAGGAGTTGAAGAAATGATAATTATAGCTTTCCATAGTTATGATAAGATAAAGATAAAGTAGATATAAATATTGTAACTGTAATTCTTGCTTGATATCTGTTTTGTTATGTATAATTTTGTTATGTTAAAGTTAAAACCTTCCTTTTCTTTAAACAGACAAGGGAAATGGTGTGGAAAATTCTTTTGTAAATGTGTTGCTTTTATTGGTTAATGAGTAAAGAAACTGATTTGGCCTGTGATAGGGCAGAGTAGAGCTAGGCCAAAAAACTAAACTGAATTCTGGTAGAAAGAAGGCAGAGTCAGCGAGAAGCATTGTAGCTGGCAGAGACTGATGTTCAGGAACCTTGTCGGTAGGCCATGACCTCGTGGTGATGCACAGATTAATTGAGATGGGTTAGTTTAGGATATAAGACTAAGCTAGAAATATGCTTAAGCTATTGGCCAAACAGTATTGCAAATAGTATAGTTTCTATGTGATTATTTTGGGGCTGAGCAGCCAGGAATGAACATACAGCCTTTTCCCAGAAGAAGGTCATGCACTTTTATTCTTGTAAAAAAATTATCTAAATAATAAATGTCTATTTAGTGCAAACTGATGGAGGAGGGTTATCTATCTATGTGTTACTCTCATTGGTTAATAAAGAAACTGCATTGGCTTTTTGATAAGGCAGTATTTAGATAGGTGGAGTAGACAGAACAGAATGCTGGGAGAAAGAAAACAGAGATGATCAGATGCAATGGAGCCAGCCGCCAGGTCAGACATGCTGAATCTTTCCCAGTAAGCCACCACCTCTTGGTGCTACGCTACACTGCTACACCAATTATTAGAAATCTGTTAATCAAGATGTGAGAATGAGCCGATAAGAGGCTAGAGCTAATGGACCAAACAGTGTTTAAAAGAATACAGTTTGGCCGGGTGGTGGTGGCACACGCCTGTAATCCCAGCACTCGGGAGGCAGAGGCAGGCAGATCTCTGTGAGTTCGAGGCCAGCCTGGTCTACAAAGGGAGTTCCAGGACAGGCTCCAAAGCTACAGAGAAACCCTGTGTCAAATAAACAAAAAAAAATACAGTTTCCGTGTAATTATTTTGGGGCATAAGCTAGCCAGGTGCCCCACAGCTCCTTCTACATCAAACAATGTCTCATGAAGACAAATCTCCCAGGGGACATCCATGAGTCTTCATATCCAGGGAGGTTCTGGGTGCACTAAGACAGACAAGTAGACTACAGAGAATTGAATAAAAGGGCATATTCTAGTTGAAGATGTGTTAGTTCTAAAATTATCTAAATACTTGAATAGATGACAAAACTAAATGCAATGAATATATTCTGAATTAATGAAGGGTAACAACTACATAGACCTGGAGTGCAAACAATTCTTATAAATCTTAGATTAATTGCTCTCTTGGTCTTACATGCACACAAAATCGAGAAGTGCCTTCATCTTTCAGAGGTAACTGCTCTTCCTGCAGATTATGAGTTCCAGGGATACTTTGGAGAGGAAGGAAAGCAAACTGCATCTAATATCTATGGCAGGGCTTTGGCAGTAATTCTCTAGATTGCCCTAGAATGTCACAATTGTAAACAGATTTCCACATTGCTCTGTGCTGCTATAGTACAGAGAAGGGCACTAGAAAGAATCATTCTACAGGCCACAGTAATCCCACTGTCTCAAGGCTAAGTTTAAGTGTCCAAAACATTAGTAAATGTTCTGTGATTTATTCTTGGGTCATGTGCCAAAGCATGCATGGAAAGTGTGACACTGAGTCAAATGTCCTTGTCTTCTACTCTGAAGACCCCTTAGATGTTGGGACAATCTTAAGCAACCTGAGAATTTCTAAAATTCACAAGAGAAAGAGATAAGGATTGTCTATCCTCTTATGCCATGTAGCTCTGGGATTTTGGACCGAATGTTTCTTACTATTGTCCAGAGGCCTTTCAGTTTAACACACCATGAAAGGACAACTTTCTTTCCTGCTCTACCGTATCATCTAAATTCTATTGGTTTCACCTATTTGGTTGGTTTGGTTTGGTTTGGTTTTATATAACTAAGAGAGGCCATTTCCAAGATTATTTTTTACTGAGAAAGGACTCTTCTCTAGGCTATCAATCCTTATACTCAAGATAGCCACAAGATTTTTAAATAAAAGCTTTACCTGAGAATAAGAGAAAAAAAGAAAAGGAGGAGAAAGTAGGGGTGAGAGGATGGTAAATAAAGGAAGACACATGAATTGCAATTTTAGCAGTATTGGTGAATCTCATAGCATAGTGAACAAAAGAAGTCAAGTAAAATTGAATACATATTATATGAATTTTGTTAAAAGTATAAAATAAAAAAGGCAAAATTAAGCTTTGTCTAATGTTAAAAGTCAAGACAGTGTTTACCTTTAAGGAAGGGATGTGGTTGAGAAGCTTTATGTAGTTCATAATATTTTGTTCTTTTTCTGGGTTTAGACACATAGCTATGATCACTTCACAACAATGTATGGAGATTACATTTATGATTAATACAATTTTCTATATGTGTATTATATTTCTACTGAACCTTCAAAACATAAGTGAAGACAAATTGTCACAAATTAATGAAAGAAGTCAAGTTAGTGTTTTAGTCTTTAATAACTCTAGAAGCATTACATTTTAAAAATATAAAAGCCTCAGAGTTGATTGCTTCAACCACCTCATTTCATAGACAAAGTGAACTACACCCATAGATAGAAATAGCAAGACCACACAAGGATTCAGTATCATAACCAGGTCTTGTGCAACCCTCAGCTCACGGTCCTTTGCTCTTTATGATATAGTCTTGCTAATTAGATGATGAAGGGGAAATGTGGTTGAAGTCTAGAAATGAGCCATGCATCTAAGAATGTCATGGCATACACATTTTCAGATGATGATTAATACAATATCTGCCTCACAAATGGCCTCAACAGCTGGGGCAAAACAGAAATGACTGCACAAATGTGCTGTCCATGACACATGGGTTGAAAGAGTGGGGTGGAGACAGTTCTTGAGTGAAGGAACAAAAGGAGAGTTTATCTGCCTGGAATGCAATGAGAATAAAGATTCCAAAGAGGTCATCCAGGGAGACACTGTGCCTGAATCCCAGAGAAGTCTGGGTGCATTTACTGACATTCTCAACATCTGTGCTTTTGCAAGGGAGATAAAAGGGAATCTGCTTCTCTGCCTCAAGGCATGATGTATGGGCTTCTGAGGCACTGGGTGTGGGCTGCTGTTGAAGGCACAATGCAGAGGTTGATAGATGAAGCCTGAGGGAACTCAACAGGCCACACGTTTATAAAAAAGTATTTAACCTGTCCTAGGTGGTAGATCAGAATGCTAACGCCATTCTCCATGTAAGTGTTGAAAATAGAGAATGTCCGGAGAGTGTAACCCACTTTATAACTTTACCTTGGTTCTTCACGGCCAAATTAGACCTTCTATTCTTCTGCTACTGGCCTATGTAAGCCAACACTGGCAGGGCGTATTCCATCCTAAAAACCACCCACAGTTTTTACCTGCCTTTAGCCATTCTTGACTAAGAATGAGAAACTGTGTTCTCATCATAACTTAAGTCCATAATCAGCTCTCATCACCCTCTTCTGTCCAAAGAAGAGAGTATAGATCTCTTAACCTGGTCTTTCACTTGATCACAAATCCCAATCTCTCCCTTACTAAGCTCCTTTAGGTACCTTCCATCCTGCCCCATGTTCTTCCCTCTGCCTGAATTTCCCTTTTCCCCACTATTTTTGAAGTCTTTCCAGATTGTGCTCAAAGACTATTTCTCCACAAAGGCATCCCAGACTACCAGAATCTCAACCCGCGTGGCACTTCTTCCATTGCAACTCTTTCTACTATTTAAGCCTATATCCATTTTGTCATAGTTGCAATAGTTTTGATACGCATTTAGATTCATTTTGTGATGCTCTGATATCTGCTGCCTCAGGTAAGACTTTGTATTTTCTGCCTAAAGCTTTTCTCTGGAGTCCTAGGACCTTACTCAGCACATGTAGACAAGCGTAGCCTAGAAGTAGAATTTTCAGATGATAGGGATAGTGGGAGAGCTGACACTCTTCAGCTCTACAGTTTTTAGGTAACAGGAATTTATGTTTCTTAATAATTCCACTGTACTGGTCCATTCCTCTGATCCCACTGTGATTCATCACAACTATCCCTTGTGCATATTTAACAATTAAACTATCTGCTCCCAATTTTTCCTTAGACTCTTTTTTAATGGTTATCAAAAGGGAAGCAAAACAAAATAAGTATGTGTCTTCTACTTTAAAATATATTTGAGTCTGTCTCTGGCACTAATCTAAGATTAAGGACCAATTGTCAATAGCCACCTATCAACTAGAAATAAATTTGAAAATAAGACCCACCAATGTCATTTAATCTAATATAGTAGGGATGAAATTAAGATAACCATCTATGAAGCAAGTCATAGGTGAGAAATGTTAGGAGTGCTGATATTTGACTTTAGGATGTACTCCTTGGATATCATTTTTCACCACCCCTCTCTACACACTCTATGGTACCAGAAATCCTCCAAGAAGTGAAGTGTTCTAGGACAAGCATATCTGACCTTCCTATGTACTCTATGTTATAACATTTGTACCCAATGCATGAACTATGGGGAACTACATACCCTAGCCAAGAATATGACCAAAGTGTCTCAGAGCGCACACAAAAGCAGCTCCCCAAACCACCACTCCCTGTATCATCCCAACCAAAAACAACCCAAATATTTTATATTTTCCAACATCCTTATCACCTCTCCTTCATTCGAAACACGGTATTTCCACTCTCAAAAATTCCTTGGAAGGTATGAAGCATGGGCTTGTGAATGAGAAGGTTAAAGTTTAAACCCCTAACTCTATAATTTAACCTCTAAATGCCTTTAAAGTGACTGCACACTTCTGAACCTGTCTTCCTATCTGTGAAATGACTATAATAGTAACTATTTTTCTAAATAGTTATGATGACTGTACAGCAGTGCCTAGTTAGTAAGCGCTCAGTTATTTGACTCCCCTTTCCCTCTAGAAGGTCCACATTTCTCACCATGCCTGTAGAGTTCCTAAGATGGAGTACCTGCTTACTAAGTATTAATCCTCTTGCTGTGGTTTA
Organism: Alexandromys fortis; assembly: GCF_014885135.2. Lineage (NCBI taxonomy): Eukaryota > Metazoa > Chordata > Mammalia > Rodentia > Cricetidae > Alexandromys > Alexandromys fortis. The sequence goes on along the minus strand of NW_026068079.1, from coordinate 581,739 downwards.
CTCAGATTAGATGCTGTTCTGCTCCTCAACTAGTGATGTTACCATCTGATTTTATGACTTCTAAAAATACCATAACTCATATTTTGATGCTAAGAATGCAGAGTGGAACAAGACAGGCCAAATCCTCATCCACACTGAGGATGGAGTAGAGAGTAAGAGAACCTTTACATTCTGTTCTTGGCTGCACCATTTTACTTATTATTAGAATGGGTCTTGATACTTCAAATGATATAATAAATAGAAAAATCCTTCACAAGTGTATCTACCCTCTTGAGTTTTAGCAAATTCTATATGTAGTCCAGTTGGCTACCACGTGTAGCCATCATCCATTAAAAACACAGAGGTATACTGTCATATTCAATATTATTCTCAATAGCCAAGATAAGGGGAAAACACAACTTTCCATTAATGGAAAATAATTTTTAAAATGTGATATTATTGCATGTACTGAGAGCTCATAACTTCCATGCCATCACAAGCTTTGTGGCAGGAAGGCATCTCATAAAAGGATAACCCTTATGCTCAGAAAGCTGAGGCAGAAAGATTGTGACTTTGGATTCCTGTTTAGGCTATTTGGTANCTCTCTCTCTCTTTCTCTCTCTCTCTCTCTCTCTCTATATATATATCTGTATCTATATCTATATCTATATCTATATATACACACACCCAAGTAGTCTGTGCACACTCCCAGATAAATAATCAAATGTAAAATCATTAAATAATACTCCATGTCAGAGAAAGCATGCCTGTAATATCACTCAGGGAGCATGAAGAAAACGACCGAAATTTCAAGGCTAGGTATGACTTCATAGGGAACATCTGTCTCGACAAAACAAATTAAGCCAGCAAGAAAGATAGTGAGTATCTCCAGACATAACTTTCAATAAATAAAATGGAAATATAAGACAAAAATTCACTAGATAGAAATAAAAACAGATTAGACTTTAGAGACAGTACTAGAGACGATATGAGAGATGATCCAAATGAAGCATGAAAAAAATGTAAAAAAAAAAAACAAAGCAAAGATCACTGATGAGTAATACCGTTAAGTGGCCATGTTCACATGGAATTGGAGTCACTGAAGAAGAAAAATGAGGAGAGAAGAAACCTATTTGACAAAATAATGGCTGAAGTGATTCCCCAAAGTGATGAAATTATAAACCCACACATCTAGGAAAGGTCAATAAATGCCAGACAGGAGAAATACTGAAATTGTTCAAAATGAGTAATAAAGAGAATTTTAGAAGCTGCCAGAAAAAATTAGCAGGTACATTAAGAAAAATCAGTCTAAGAGGTATGGTCCAGTTCTCACATGTATAAGGCAAAGAAGAAGACAAATGAATAGCATACTTAAGTTATAGGAAAATAAACTTAGCAACACTAAAGACCATATCCAGCAATGTTATCTTCCAGAACAAAATTAGAAAGAGTGCACCACTGATTGATGAAAGAGTAAAAAAGTGTTCCACATCTTCAGCAAGTATAGATGTGCATACTAAAATGGCTAGGATCAAGAAAACAACAGGCAACCATTACTGGAGAGAACGCAGGGAAATGGGCCTCTCTTTCACTGTTGATAGGATTTCAAACTGCTACATGGAATTGTAAACTCTTCCAGTCACCTTGAAAATCAGAGTGGAGAATTCTTACAAAGCTGAAGCAGATCTACTATATGACCCATCTATATAACTCCTTGGCATATAGCCAAAGGAAAACAGTATCCAACTCTGCAGATAACTTGTTCAGTTGTTTTTATTGAAGCTCTACTGTCAATACATAGAAAATAGAAACAACCACTATGTCCCTCAACAGAGGAATAGATAATGAAAATGTGTTACATATACAAAATTTAATATTGTTCAGCTACATAAAATAAATGAAATCTGGAAAGCTGCAGGTAAAATAATGGAATTACATCATATTATACCTAGAGTGGCAACCCTGGTCCTGAAAGACAAACATGGAGTGTTGTCTGTTATTTCTGGATTGTAACTAAGTCTCTCTCTCTCTCTCTCTCTCTCTCTCTCTCTCTCTCTCTCTCTCTCTCTCTGTGTGTGTGTGTATGTATGTATGTGTGTGTGTGTGTGTGTGTGTGTGTGTTATAAAGAAACATATATATATATACATACATATATATAAAGAAAAATAAGGTGGTATAAAGATATAATGAAAAGAGTTTGATCTTAATAAAGAAGGTCATTGTCAGTTTCAGGAAGGGGGATGAGCCTAAAGTACATGAAACAAGCCAGCCAGAGGAGGATAAAAGCTGCATAATTCCAATTACATAAAGTATCTAAAATAGCAAAATTCAAAGAGACACAGAATAGGATGGTACTTTCCACCAGCTGGGGTGATGCAGAAATGAAGAATTGTTTTTCAATGGGATATAAACTTTCTGTTCTGCATGATGAGATGCTTTCAGAGATCTGCTACCAAACATAGCACCTACAGTTAGCATTCTGGGATTTCTTTAAATTACAAGGATGGATGGCATGATAAGTGTTCTTAAACCTACATACTCATGGCCACACAAATGCACAAGAGGAGACCTGTTGGGAGGTGCGTATGTAGTTGTGCCTGTGGTGATGCTATCTCATGTACACGTGCACATGCAAACCAACAAGATGTGTGGATCACCTGTAATTTTATGTATGTCAATTATATGCTCAATGAAGTTATTTCAAAAAAGAAAAGAAATTTTAAAATAAGCAGATAAATAAGAAAATTAAAATTCTAGGTGACATGCTTACAATTATAAAAGGGGCTGTGACATAAACAGAGAAAGTGACCTTACATCTGGTAGCCCAGAACACCTTCCTGTGAGGTTGAGAGTTGGGTCAGTTCACAATCAATGAGAAAACCAGCAGTGCAAGCAAGTGGGGTGGACGAGGTGCAAAATTATTTTCAGCTGCTTTCATTAGTATGCAAAGTAATAGATTTCTTTATGGAATTGCCATATATATTCTGCTCTTATTTGTCTCCCTCTCCTACTCTCTCCTTCACTGGCCCCATTTTCCCATTGGTCCCCTTCTCACCCAACAATCCTCCTCCTTCCATGTCACGTGGCTTCTATTAGTCACCTCCCTTTAGGGTCTCTCCTTCCCATCCCCTAGTTCCCTTTCTAGCAACAATGTAAGAAAAACAGGAATCCTTATTTACCACAGGTGGGAGTGTAAACTAGTGAAGTCACTGTGGAAATTAGTAAAAAGGCTTCTAAAAAACTAAAATTAGAACTACCATATGACCCAGCTACACAACTTCTGGGTAAATACCCAAAGAAAGCTGGAGCCTTCTAAACATAGAGAAGTAGATGTGATGTAACAAGCTTGGTTTGCCTGAGGACAGGAGGCAGATAATGTCTTCACCACCCTCACATGCTAAGTTAGTCACCCGCTTCCTGAAAATCAACTCAAAAAAGTAAATGAGTTGTTTTATATTGCTCTCTTTTTCAAATATGAAGAAAATGCCACTTGCAATATTTAATAAAGGGACCAGTTTTCATGCCTCATAGAATTTATGACTTCCATTTGTGTTTGTTTTTGGAAATAGTATAGTCTACCCCGGAAGTAATTCTCCCTAGAACTCAGCCTCCCGCAGTGATGTGGATCGTCTAGAAGTCAGGAATACCCAATGAGGCTCTAGAGATGTTCTCAGTCCCTTTCTTGGGTGGCACAGCATCATGATTGAAGCAAAGAGATCACAAATGCAGGAAGTTTATGAACACTGGAATAGCATTGGTAGAGACGTCTAAACTTTGACATTCCCAGAGGCAGATGTGTTCAAAGCCCACAGTGCTCTGGGACAGGAGAGATCTGGCTATTTGCTGGTCAAAGTTTCTCACGAGGACATGGAAGAGAAAATTTCTTGATGTTCAAACTTGAATTCCTAAGTTTCAAAATGAAGAGACTCTTGTACACTGTTTTATAAGTTCCTTGTGCACAAACCAGTTCAGGATTCTGGAAGCATATGATGGAGTAGTCAACTTATAAACCTCAGTTTCTGCTTTATAAAAAAGAAGATAACAAGAGTAAAACTTTGACATAGAGTTACTGTGAAAATGAAATTTAACACAGCCTCTTTGTTTTGTTCAATGCACTCATTTACCGGGCTCCATATATCAATCAGGCTCCGTTCTAGGAGAAGGTGAGAATCTCACAGTGAAGAACTAGAGTTAATGCCCCACAGATCTAGAACTGTATAATGGAGTACACCACATAGCAAGCACTCCAAAATAAAAACAATTTATGGACATTGTTCTGCTATTATTGAATATAATACATAATCTATCAAATCATTTAAAGTCAATTGCTATGTTATAGCCCCCAAACAAGCAGACATAGTACAAGAGAAGAGAAAGATCTCAGAAAGGATTCTTTGTCCTGGTTTAGGTGAGAGATACTGCGTTGAAGAGCCACATAGCAGAGCAGACTTTGTAAATGAACATACTAGATTAGACAATGTTAGCAAAGCTAAGAAAAAGGGGTATGGAAAACTAGAGTTTACATATATTCTCTAAAGTGAGCAGTTGTTACTCAATTCTCCTTCCTATCCCTGCCATATGGGATTGTAAGCCCCACGGCTTTCAGAAACTACTATTTTTCAACAGAATTCTTGAATCCAGATTTCCATATAAAAATTATACAGATTTCCAAGCCTCTGATTTAAGGCATATCTTACAGAAAATTGAGAGCATTGTATATATTTTCAAGAAGTCAAAAAAAGAAAAGAAAAAATTGAATAAGATTTCTATTAGCACGCATCATGTATCATTTTGATGGATGCTTACAGCAATGGTGAGAAGTATTGGTGTGTAATTCTGCACCTTCTTCTGCTGAAGAAATATTATAGATCCATAGGGCTATGGTGACACAGGAAGACTAAAAACAGGGACCAGACTAGAGGAAGGAAAGCCCGGCAAGAAAGCAATGGTTCTAGATAGGTCTATCTAGTGTGGCTTTTGCAGCAAGGCTAATAAGGTCAGAGCTGAGAAGAATGAAGTAAGAATCTGTTTGTTTATTTATCTGCAAATTATGTGGTATCAAGCTGAGAGCAGTGTAGATACTAGACCAGGGCTCAAAACTTAGGTATTCCTCCAGCTTTAAAAGTCACCTGGGAAGTGACTTAGAGAGGAATTCTCATTTTTTTTTAGAATTTCCTGCTGTGTGGAAGGAGAAGAGACTTCACAAACAAAGTCATTTTCCTAGTTTCTCTAGTAACCTTTGAGTTATCTCTACTTAGTCACAGTTTCCCCTCTAGGAGATCATAAAACAACAAACAGACAAAGCTGACCCTCATCTAGAGTCTGGCCCAACTCACCCATGATTTGCTAACACACAGAATGATCTCTCGGAGTGATTCAGTTCTACAAAGATCACTCAGATGTCCCTGCTCCTAAGAACTGGGGGTTCCTTGGCTTTGACTGCAGTTATGCCAACAATGTGTGAGGAGAATAAGTGTAGAGTAAATAGTCAGGAAACACAGACTTTTTTTTCAGAAGCTTGTCAGACCTCATCTTTAGCTTTCTTATTTGTGACTGGAAATATTTTTCATCTACTTGGAAAGATTAATTTAAGGATCAAACAGGATCGTGGACTTAAGGATTCAATCCATCCTTCATAGAACAGCCTGAGTGCTAAAGTTTGTAGACTTCACCACACATTAGTTCTCCATAATCTATTTACTTTTTAATTCCGTAATTTAAAATGTATAACCCACACACCAGTGTTCACTCCTAGGCCTTTACTTTATCGTGTTAGTTCTTACTTTGGTTTTTTCTTCATGCTTAACAGAAGGCAGGCATTTTATGATGAACAGGAAATAGAGTGATGAAAATAATTAACACTGGAGGTGTTTCTAGTGAGAAATTCAAGTGATAGTTCTTGTCTTCTGCACCCAAGCAAAAATACAGTCAGTATTGCAAAGAGGAGGAAAGAGCTCTGAAAGGTCGCAAGGGCACAGACAGCAGCAAATCTAATGAAATGATTGGGATAAGGGCACTAAAACTGTGATTAGAGAGTACAGGCCAAAGGGAAAACAGCAGTGGTGTCAAAAGCAAACAGCAGAAAATTATGAGTGTGTCATTAATAACCTTTAGGACTTGTCAAAAAAGTTTTAATTCAGTCATTAAGATAAGAGAAATATCTAAAAAGGCTAAGAGAGGGAAAATCTTATTTGTAAATCACATACCTGTTGTAATAATTATTGAAGTCCCTAGTATATCAAGAAGTGTGCTTAGCACTGGCTAAGATCATGTGTGCACTGTGTAGGGCAACTGGACCTTCAGAATTAAGAACTGAAACAGAGAAAAGATAGATAAGTTGAGGATTAATTAGAAAGTGAATAAAAAGATAGTCAGCAGTCTAGATTAGGCAATAGAGGTAAGAAAAAAGAGATTCCTGAGATAATGGTGACTGTAGCAAAATACAGTTTAATTTTTAGCTGAATAAGAAATAAGCAAGAGAGGGAATGGGATGGTTGGGATGGAGGAAGTGTGGATATGGGAGCAGGGAAGAAGATATCTTAATTAAGGGAGCCATTTTAGGCAAGATAGTTTGTTTTTTTTAAAAAAAATATAATAAAATAATTAAAGAAAATGCTGGATGTATGGAAAAAATATATATGTCAGCGGAGAATCTTTGAAAATACAAAGAAGCTATTAAAAGAACAATTAAACTGAAAGCATACCACCTATTTTGCATGAAAAAGAAGGAAGAACACACACCATGGTGTCTATATATTTAAATTGTTTAAATGTAAGTGATGAAAAAGTGACGGTCATACATTTATGGGTAGGAGGAAAAGTAAGTGAGCAGGCAGGAGCAACATGGAAAACTGACCAGAGGCACAGAAAGGTCAGCTGACATTGGTGGGCAATGGATATAAAAGCACCCAATTCTAGACGCTAAGCTTTTCTCAAGCTGTTTGAATATCACAGAGAAGATACACAGTGCAGTTAAAGATAGGATGATGAGAGGAATCAGACGCTTGTTGGGAAGAGTAGTTAAAATATAAACCATGGACTTTGCTGTGGTTAGGGAAGAGACATTTCAAAGTTGGAACTGATATATAGACAAAGTCATTATATAAAGATATGACAAGTACTGATGAGTCAAAAGGCAGGCATCATAGGAGTGGGAGATCTACAAAAAAGCTAAAGAATTATGATCAAAGACTTGGGTGTGGAATCTAATAATTTTGATGTAACAATATCCTGTGCGGACAAAGACTTCAATGTGGCTTAGGAGTGGTTGGCCAAGAAAGACTAAATGAAAGTTCATTGGAAATAAGTGGCTCAAGAACTTTTATTTTAAAATGTCGTCTACAAGTGCCGTGAATTCATCTCTTAGGATGACATGAACATGAAGAGAAAGCTCCAAACCAAGATCTTAAGTATTTTTAGAACAAATTTTAGTTGAAGCAGGAAGACAAGGTTGGGAATATGCTGGTCTTTCCCTTTGAGAGGCTATCTGAATGTCTAGCACATAAGAGAGGATGGATTTAGCCTTGAATAGGTCTTTTGTATGAACAATGGGTGTCCTCCAGGCGTTACTCATAGGTGCCATGGAAGGAGATATTGGTGTGGACACAGAGAAATAAAGGTTTTATTCTCTTGTTCTATGCAATGGGCAAATGACAGTAAGGATAAGCATGGCCACAGATGGCACCAGGAATGGATACCTGAGAAGACTGTGGGAAATCCCCATGGGGGCTGGAAATCTTGAGTACAATGACTTGATTCTGATAACTAATTACTGGAACTAGACTCTCAAACAGTTGCCACATTTCCTCTGGCTACCTTTTACAAATCCCACTGTGCTGAGTTTGAAACTCCTTTTCTATATCTTATACGATATGAGGCATCTCATCATCTATCTTGCTATCCCAAACATTTCTCATTGAATTATTTCTCTCTCCTAGTAGACAATAAGCTCCCTGTGGAGAGGAATCATCCTGTGTGGCTATACACCAAAGTACTTGTACCAGAAAATTCATCCCATTAATGGGATGAATGAGTGACTTTTGTGACTTGTAAAGAACTTTGGTAAGAACTTGGGCTTGGTAGTAGAGGAAAATGGACAAAATTAAGACTCTCTAAGATATAAATACCTTTACTTTTGGGAGACTCTTGGCTTTAGAAATATCTCATTCACAAAGCAAATGGAGTGACAGAAACATTCATTACTGAGACCCCAATATTAGTTCCAGATGTTTGCAGTCATGCCATTTTGTACCTCACCCTGCAGAACATATTTCACTTGCCACCCTCACCACACCTACCCCTGTTCCATTTTAGCTGAAGGGGTGGAGCTCTGACTCCAGGGACATTGTTTCCCTCAAGCTAGCTCAGGGCAAGCAGACACCAGTCTGCTTATAGCCCCTTCAGCTTCCTCAGCAACAAGCATAGCTATGGCAGAACCCACATGGTTTGAGAAGTTCTGGGGAGTTCCTAGAGAATGTCATAAATATGTTCAGTGTAAATGCTGCATCTCAGCTACCACCTCTCTGCTACTGCAGTAGCATTTTCCTAAATGTTCCTCTCTCTTGAGAAAGGCTTTGCTGTAAGGTCCAATATGGGTTGGTCAGAGTATGTATGGGAAATGACATAGAGAAGGGGATCTTCTCCTTTGAGGATGAGGCTTAATGGCAGTAGGAAGTGAACATGTGAGAAGAGATGAGAAGAGAAACAGTGACTTCTCACATTTTCAAACTTCTTGACCCAAATATGAATCTAGATGAACAATTCATATTGGAGCCAAGTAGAGAAACAAAAAAAGAAAGAAAGAGAGAGAGAGAGAGAGAGAGAGAGAGAGAGAGAGAGAGAGAGAGAGAGAGAGGCAGAAAGTGAAAAGAAGAGGCAGATATCAAGAGAGATACACAATGAAAAATAAGAGAAAGAAAAAACAAAGAAAGGAAAGAAAAGGATGGAGAGAGAATCAGAAGACTTGAGAGTTGGCAAGAGATAAGCCTGATGCCTGGTACCAATCTGCTCGGAAGAGGCCCATCAGACTCCCAGATGCCAGGACAGAAAGGGGCCACTGACCAGCTCCAGATGTTGCTGTCTCTTTTGAGGAGGGGAGTCGGTCGGCTGAAAGAGCCTGGTGCCTCCTCAAGAGCCAAGAGTCAGCTGACCTTCCAGGCCTGAACTAAATGAGGTGAAGCTAGGAATTCACTGTGGAAAGACAAAAGCCTCTACTTTTTAAAAACATCCATCAAGTGAGCAGCAGATACCTGAAGGAAATATATAGTAGGGATATTGCCACTCTGGGAAATCAGAGATTATAATGGAATGTGATTCTGTTCCCTCTCATCTCAATCCTTACACCATGGTAGAAGGACTCTGTGCTTAAGGTCATCCTACTGCAAATGCATGGGAACTCAGTAGCTGATACACATATAACAAAGAAGTAATTATCCTGATGGGACTTGCCACTTAAAGATCAGAAAACCCACCGCCACCATCACCAATGACTAGCTGGTAGCTAGTTTCAGTTCTTCCCAGCTCTACAGATGTCTCTAATTTGGATCTGCCACTAGGATTTTCTTCAATTACAGACAACTCCAGCAGATATAACATGGGCTCTTGGACTCTGAGTAGAGGTGGTCAAGGAAAGAAACCAAAACCCGAGGTCTACCACTACCTCATGATGTGCATAATCTCCCCCCTCCAAATCCCTCTCCTCTGTGTCTATAGGTCAAAGAGGGGATTTGGACTCATTAAGTTGGCTTGTGTTTCAGCCCACTTCTTACTCCCCCACTCCACACATGTCTACCCTGCATGAGAGGCCGAAACCCATGCCAATTGCTCTGATGAGGCCGCATGGGAGAACCAGACGTCTGTTTTTAATATTGATGACAGATTAGCGTGCGGGGAATTTAGCCACCCCACAAAACAAGCCCTATTTCTGCTCAAAAGAACTGGAATAGGAGGCTTATGCTTGGCGTTCCTAGCAGAGTCCTGGGACCAACAGAGAAATGACTTGTCTGAAGGAAACAAAGAGGGCATCAAACCTAGAGGGGGCGACAGAAGCAAGGGCAGGAGACAGACGAAAGGGTGTGTATTTAAATCGCTCACAGGAATGTGCAGCAGATGGTAGCCATAAAGGGTATGTGTGTTTGCAGGAGCAAGAGTGAGAAAGATCTGTGTATGTACCTATGCCTGCATGTGCACACACATGGGCTTCTGATAAAAAAAAAATCTCCTCACTGAGCTTGGATGCTGTAAAAATGCAAAGATCATAGGCGAGCGCTCAGGATTCCCTATCCTGGCAGCACCTGACCAGCTGTATTGAATTCTCTTTCCACAACAAGTCTTCACTTTTTATTCTGGTTGTTTTCTTCTTCACATTACTCTTCCCATCCCTTCCTCCAATCCCGATTCCTCTCCCTGCTCTAATTATGGAAATAAGAAAGGAGAAACTAATCTTTAAGAACCTATTCTGCCCTGAGAACTGCACTATAGTTGATCCTCAAAATAGCTTACCCATTCCCTATATGAGGAACGTGAGACCTAGCGAACAGACTGACACATACTAGATCTCTAAGGGAGAAAAAGCTAAAATTGTAGCCAAATGCCATCTTCTAAATTCCTAGTCCTTCATTGGGTTTTTGTTCTTCAAGATAATAGTCATTCAATTAAGATGGAGGATTCAAATTTGGGCCATGTTCATTTTTCAGAGGCATTCTGGTTCAGATTTTAAGTGCCACCAACAAAAGTGGTGGTTCTCAACCTTCCTAAAGCTGTGACCCTTTAATACAATTCCTCGTGTTGTGGTGAGCCCCCAAACATAAAACTACTTTCTTTGCTACTTCATCACTGTAATTTTTCTACTGTTATTATAGAAATGTAAATATCTGTATTTTCCAATGGTCTTAGGTGACCCTTCTGAAAAGGTCATTGAACCCCCAAAGGGATCATGACCCACAGGTTAAAAAACTACTGAGCTAAAAGTTTCTATGTTGAAGACATGGTCCTCAGCTACTGAACCCCATCATTGAGAGCTGAATGGATCCTGGGAGCTCTGCCTTAATATTAAGTCATAATTAATATTAATATTAGTTCACTGATATATCATCATCTGAGAAATTGTTAGAATGTGGTGAAATTTAGGGGTTGAGGATGGTTGGAGAAAGTGAGAAAGCAGGTCACTGGAGCTATGCCCTAGAAAGATGTTATTCCCTCATCAGTGCCCCCACAGGCCCTGCTCTTTCTTTTGTGCTTCCATGATGTAAGCAAACTCCTCTCACACGCGGTTCACCCTAGTCAGGCCCAAAGCAATGGAGCCAACCGAGGGAACTGAAACCTCTGAAATATGAGACAAACTAAATCTTTCTTTTTTTCAAATTCTGTTTTTTCTTTTCGTCTCCTTCTTTTCTCTGGGTCTTTGGTCACAGCAGCATAGCTAGCATATGGTGGCCAGGAGGAGACCTCAAGTCACCAGGCTGCAAGTGATTTCACCCCCTGAGCCAAAGAAGCTGCTCCACGGGGCTGGAGATCAGGATCCATGGTAAAAAGTGCTTACCATCCCAGCATGAGGACCTAAGTTAAAATCATCAACATCCAGGCAACCACAGTGTGAAGACAGAAGCTTCCAAATGGTTTGTTGGCCAGCCAAACTACCTGAAATACTGAGTTCTGGGTTCAGTCAGAGACTGTAGTAGGAGGTTGTTTGTTGGTTCCCAACTGCCCAGACCTAAAATAATCGCAAAGAAACTATATTACTTGTAATAATGTTTGGCCAATAGCTTAAGCATATTTCTAGCTAGCTCTTCATCTGAAATTAACCTATTTCTGTTAATCTGTGTATTACCACTAAGCTGTGGCCTACTAAGGTTCTGGCTGGCAACTGGTGTCTTTCTTCTTCAGTAGCTACATGGAATCTCTCTCACTCTGCCTGCTTTCTCTCTACATCTCTATTCAGATTTCCTGCCTGGCTTTCCTTTACTAAGCCACTGAAACTTTAATAACCAATGGTAATAAAACATATTCATAGTATACAGAGCTGAATCCCACATAAGGAGACACTGTCTCAGAAAATGACGTGGAGAAGCATTTGAAGACAACACCACGATGTCACGCTCTGCTTTCTGCAAGAGTAACTGCATACCTCCACTAGACATTGCTCAATAGCTTAACTGTCTTCTAAAACAGAAGTCAATTTTTTTTTTGTTTTTTTTTGAGACAGGTTTTCTCTGTGGCTTTTGGAGCATATCCTGGAACTAGCTCTTGTAGAGCAGGCTGGCTTCGAACTCACAGAGATCTGGAGATCCATCTGTCTCTGCCTCCCAAGTGCTGGGATTAAAGGCATGCTCCACCACCGCCCGGCTAGAAGTCAAATTCTTATTAGAAATTTGAGCACAGCTGGGACCTAACAGGGTAAGAAGCATAGTGCTTGGCATCCAATAAAAAATTACCAAGTGTACAGTCAGCAAGATGGATCAGAGTGTATAAGTACCTGCCATACAAGTACAGTGATCTGAGTTTTATTCCCAGAACACAAAACGGAAGAAAAGAACTGCCTTCTAGAAGTTTTCTCTGACCTTCATATTATGAACACATTAATACTGTCCATACACACATGAGGGGGGAAGGATCAAGTATACAAATGGAAGCAAGAAAAATGAAATCTGTAATGAGGTACAAAAATGAAACAATAATCCAACCCAGAGCTGATACAGATGTGAGAGTGAGCAAAAAGGAAATAATTCCATGTGAAAAAATATCACATGGGTAATATGACTCAGTAAATAAAGGCACTTTCCTCCAAGCCTGGTGACCCTAGATTGATGCCCAGAATTAACACGATAAAAGGGGAGAGCCAACTACAACACACTACCCTCTGGCCTCTCTCTCTCTCTCTCTC
>NW_026068079.1:562525-567530 GCF_014885135.2 Alexandromys fortis | reverse complement strand
TCTCTCTCTCTCTCTCTCTCTCTCTCTCTCTCTCTCTCTCTCTCTCTCTCTCTGTGTGTGTGTGCGTGTGTGTGTGTGTGTGTAACATGGAGGAACTACAGAAACCAGAAAAGTTAAATGGGGACCATGTGAGGGGCTCCAGAGAAGGGATAACACGGCACAGGTGCTGTGAAGGTGAAACTGGGAAAAATAAGGTGTGGCCTTTGTGTGCAGAGGTGACAGGGAGGGCAACACTGACGTAAAAGGAAGGAGAGATAAAGAACACTAAGGGTGAGTTTTAAATAATCGGAGAGAAACAAGTTATTTCATGTTCATTCAAATATAAGTATGATATATATATGTAAATAAATCAAATTATTTGAATGAAGCTATACTACTTTGGATGATAATTCTTTTCTCCAAAGCCACAGACTATCTGCAAAATTCTAGGGTCAAGCATGAGAAATCCATCATTGTGGGGTTGCTCACAGAAGTACAAGAGAGTCCTGAAACTTTATAGGTTACTGCCAGTGTCCTTGGTTGCCTTTCAGAACTTTATGCTATGATGCCACTGGTGAAGACACAACACACTTTTCAAACACAGGTCCAGGAGGATTCAAGTTGAATTGACCTGGAAGCCTCCTCTCTGAAGATGAGCTCTTGTAACATCCAAAGCTGTTATGCAATATTCCAAGAGGAAAAGGAATTAAAACTCCTACTCAAATGTAAAGTCTGTAAACCACACCACTAGTCAGCACAGCAAGACAGATCCAAGAGTAGAATAATGGTACCGATATCTTAGGAACAAACAAGAATCACCTAATTGGGCTTAAGGTCCACTCAATATGAGGGAATTCACACCCAATACTGCACAATACTGCATATCTAGCCAACTACCTGTGGGTGGTAAAGTCATGTACCCTAGAGGAAAATCTACTTTTGCCACTTTAATAAGCCAGTACAACTCCCTACTACATTTTAAACACTTACCCTTACAGCTAAAGCTAAATGTAGCTGTCCACATGCCTCAAATAGGCTTTTTTTTTCATTCCAGCATATGGGGATCATCACAGAAATCCTTAAGTAGCCAAACCTGTGTCTAGAAGGTGACCAAACAGCCAAGGCCCATTACATTCAAGATCCCAATTTGAACTGGAGGTTTAGATCCTGACCACACAGGTATTTGGCCTTCAGCTAAGTTCAGTTATGGCTGGGCTGAAAACCAGAGGTCAACAGGGTAGCAACTGAGCAAGTGAGCTAGTATTAGAGACCCTCAGTTTGGATGTGAATCTGGGACCTTCAAGGGAGTAGACCTAAGCCAGAACCCCTGTGGGTCTGTGTGTGAGTCTAGGACCTCCTAGGAACTAGACCTGAGTCAAGACTTCTGCAGGTATGGGAGTGAGTCTGGGACCTCAGAGGGATTAAGTCTGAGCCAGGACCTCTGTAGGTCTGGGCACACCCAAGCCTGAGAACTCCAGTGCCAGAGTCCATTATAAGACCAACTCCAAGCCAGAAACCTCTGCAGAAACAGACCCAGACCAGGGACATTTACAGAAACAGGTCTGAGCCGACAACCTAGGTTAGTGCAGGCCTGTGACAGCAAACTCCAAGGGAGTGGAGCAAAGTCCAGAAGCAATGAGCCACCTCCAGGAACATGGAGTGACCAATGGGGTACTTAGAACCATGGCACTGCCTGTACCACAAGGAACAACCATCTGAGCCTTGGATTCATTGGCACCTAATTAATCAGCAGAATCACGGACAGCCCCAAACACACCAATTAGAGGAAAAGATGAGTAGAAAAGGTAAGAACAATGAGTTTTGTGCATAGTGACAGATATGGGTCTATTTTCATTCTTCTACATGTTGACATACAGTTATGCCAGCACCACTTGTTAAATATGCTTTCTTTTTTCCATTTGATATTTTTTGCTTCTTTGTCAAAAATCAGGTGTTTGAAGGTGTATGGATTAATATCTAGGTCTTTGATTTGGTTCTACTGGTCCTCCTTTCTGTTTTTATGCCAATACCAGGCTGTTTTCAGTACTGTAGCTCTGTAGTAGAGTTTGAAGTCAGGGACTGTGATGCATCTGGAAGTTCTTTTACTTTACAGGACTGTTTTTTCTCTTCTGGGGTTTTTGCTTTTCCATATGAAGTTGAGTACTGTTCTTTCAAGGTCTGTGAGGAATTTTGCTGGACATTGCATTGAATCTGTAGATTGACATTTTTACTGTGTTAATTCTATCTACCCAAGAGCATAAGAGATCTTTTCACTTTTCGGTGTCTTCTTCAATTTCTTTCCTCAAAGATTTAAAGTTCTTGTCATACAAGTCTTCCACTTCCTTGGTTAAAGTTACTCAGAGATATTTTATGTTATTTGTGGCTATTGTGAAGGGTGTTGTTTCTCTGATTTCTTTTTCAGCCCTTTTATCATCTGTGTACAGGACAGCTACTGATTTTTTTTATTGAGAATAAGAAAAAAAAGTTTCCGCCTCCTCCCAGCCTCCCATTTCCCTCCCCTCCCCCCACTCTTCTCCCCCTCCCCCCACTCTTCTCCCCCTCCCCCCACTACTCTCCCCCTCCCTCTCCAATCTGAAGAGTATGGACGGAGGGGGGAGCTACTGATTTTTTATTGAGTTAATCTTGTATCAATGACCTCAACATAAAGCCAGCCACACCAAACCTTATAGAAGAGAAAGTGGGAAGTACACTTAAGTGCATTGCCACAGGAGACCACTTCCTAAATATAACTTCAGTAGCACAGACTCTGAGAGAAACAATTAATAAATGGGACCTCCTGAAACCGAAAAACTTCTGTAAGCAAAGGACACGGTCAATAAGACAAAACAATAGCCTACAGAATGGGAAAAGATCTTCACTAACCCCACAACAGACAGAGGTCTGATCTCCAACATATACAAAGAACTCAAGAAATTGGACACCAAAAGAACACATAATCCAATAAAAAAATGTTGTACAGGCCTAAAAAGAGAACTCTAAACAGAGGAATCTATAATGGCTGAAAGACACTTGAGGAAATGTTCAACATTTTTAGCCATCAGAGAAATGCAAAGCAAAACAACTCTGAGATTCTATCTTACACCTGTAAGAATGATCAAGTTCATAAACACTGATGACAACTTGTGCTTGAGAGGTTGTGGGGTAATGGGAACACTCCTGCATTGCTGGTGGGAATGCAGCTGGCACAGCCCTTTTGGAAGTCAGTATGACAATTTCTCAGAAAATTAGGAAACAACCTTTCTCAAGACTCAGTAACACCATTTATGGGTATATATCCAAAGGATGCTCAACCATGCCACAAGGACATGCACTCAACTATGTTCATAGTAGCATTGTTTGTCATAGTCAGAACCTGGAAACAATCTAAATGCCTCTCAATCAAAGAATGGATAAGGAAAATGTGGCACATTTACACAATGGAGTCCTACACAGCAGAAAAGAATTATGATATCTTGAATTTTGCAGGCAAATGGATGGAGCTAGAAAACATCATTTTGAGTGAGGTAATCCAGACTCAGAAAGACAATTATCACACGTACTCACTCATAAATGGTTTTTAAACACAAAGCAAAGAAAACCAGCCTATAAATCACAATCCCAAGAACCTACACAACAAAGAGGACACTAAGAGAGACATACATAGATCTAATCTACATGGGAAGTAGAAAAAGACAAGATCTCCTAAGTAAATTGGGAGCATGGGGATCTTGGTGGAGGGTTGTCAGAGGGAGGGCAGAGGCAGGGAGGAAAGCAGAGAAAAATGTAGAGCTCAATAAAAATCAATAATAATAAAAATACTAATAAAGAAATCCATAAATAGTAAAAATTTAGAGAACAACTGACTATGGTTTCTCTGCTCCAAAAAAAAAATGTATGTATATCACACTTCCTAGACCTAAGGATCATGGAGCATCATAAAAGAGAAGATAAAAAGATGATACAGAGCCAGAGGATCAGGATGCCCTGTGTAAAATAATTACCTATAAATGTCAGGGATCTACATGTATGAAACCTCAACAAATTTGTCTCCTAAACAATGGCAACACCATTTAATATTCCTATGTGGATGGACATATCTCACACAGCTCCACCTCTAGATGAATGCCATAGCCAATTAAAGGCTGCTAATAGAGCAAGAACAAGTTTTATCCAGGGACAATCCCTAAATACATACACATATAAATAATAGTAAGTGGAATCAGCATGTTGTGTGTATATGTGTCTGTATATGTATATGTGTGTGTGAAAGAGAAGAATAAAGAACAAAAGATCATAAAGTTAGGAGGGAGTGGGGAAGACATAACAGAAATTGGAAGGTGTAAAATATAGGTTATAAATGATGCAAATACATTGCTCATGTATGAAATTCTAAAATTCTACTAACAAAATAATTTTGAAAATGTAAAAAAAAAAATGATGCTCCTACTTAAGGCAAGACCCAAAACAATGGAACTGTCTCAGCTACTAAATCAACAGAGAAGATATTCTGAGATCATAAAAATTATTTAAAAGAAGATAGACAACAAGAAGTAAACATAAAATAATCAGTAAGGTTAAAGAAAACAATTAACAGGATGATAAAGTAAAACCTAGCCATACCAATTTTACATTAAATGCAATTGGTCAAACCGACTAAATTTGACATATATAAAGTAAAAGGTGACAGCATTTGGGGATAAAAAGACAATTGCCGGGGAGAAAATTGAGATCTTGGGTGTGGGGTGGGTTGGGGATAAGGGGGGATGGGGAGAGAAAAGTGAGAGAAAGGGAGGTTTGGGGGAACTTGGGGAAACAGGAAGATTGGGATAAAGGAAGGTTGGATAGGGGAGCAGGGAAGCACATATCTTACTTAAGGGAGCCACCTTAGTGTTGGCAAGAGACTTGAACCTAGAGTGGCTCCCAGGAGCCCAAGGCGATGTCCCCAGTTAGTCCCTTGGGAAGCTGAGGATAGGGAACCTGAAATGACCCTATCCTATAGCAATACTGACGAATATCTTTCATATCA
>NW_026068079.1:532582-561563 GCF_014885135.2 Alexandromys fortis | reverse complement strand
GAGGAGGAGGAGGAGGAGGAGGAAGAAGAAGAAGAAGAAGAAGAAGAAGAAGAAGAAGAAGAAGAAGAAGAAGAAGAAGAAGAAGAAGAAGAAGAAGAAGAAGAAGAAGAAAAGTCAGGAAGAAGAAGGTCCAAAATAAAAATGAAACAATTAAGTGTTTCTCTTTGTTATCTATTCATCCCACAAATACACAAATGTTGAATGTCATACTTTATGGTAGATGTTTAGAATTCAATTGATTTAAAAAATTTAAATCATTCCTCCTTCTTACATTTTTAATGTAACTGAATAACCAAGAATTTACACTTTTTAAAATTTTAATCTTTAAATTCTGGTTTTGTTCTCTGGTCTGTGGAGATGTCACTGGGTGAATATCTTTGGATTGACCTCAGTTTCATGCTCTATGAGACAAGCACAATGCACCAATCCCTTTAAATTTGGAGAAGTTCAGGGAGATGCTGAATAGCATAGGTAGGTTACTGTGTGGTCAGAAAGCAAATGCTCTATCAGTTTCTGACTAGAAAAACATAGTGTGTGCCTGGAAGTCTCAACAAAGTGCAGAGCATAGATTCACGGTATAGTTAAAATCTTTTTTCCAATGTGAGGGAAATAGAAGAAAACAGAGTTAATGTTAATGTCTCAGTGAGAGCGGAATGGAGCTCACTTAAAATCCACATTGCTCAAAGCTCCTGCATGTTTACATCATATCTTGTTCTCTTCTACCCTAACACGAGTTCATAAAGACCATCTCCATTACATCTCACCAGGACAGACAATTGATTAAATATTTTCAGTCCCAGAATAGTATATTTATGTACACATGTTTTCAAACTCAAGATCTGTAGGCTTTTTCACATAGAGAAAGATCAAATTCTCTTCAGAAAGAGTAATCATCAAATCATATACTATAGTGACTTCCAAGACAGATGAGCTCTTTCTACCTTCAACTTTCTGCTGCTGTTTAATCAAAATCACACAAAACTTCTCAGTGCCTTCTTAAGACAGTTGACACCAAGTCCATAAAAATTAGAAATTAGAAAATCTGGTTTTATCCTCTGTCACACTATTTCCCTCCCCTCTACCCAAAAAAGAGGACGTACTTACCTGTGTACAGGTCAGTGTCTGTGTATTCATCCACTTTCTTGTGCTGCAGAATGTAGTCAGAGACTTTGGTCCCGATTGCTGGCTGAACATCGATCCACTCTAGGGAAACCACAGTGCTGGAAGGCTCCACTGTGGGGGAAAGTCGCAACCTAATGGAGGAAATGACAGACAAGGTTGCTCAGTTGCCATTTTGTATAATTCAAGGCCCTAAACACTTGCAGAAGCTTCATCTGAGGCTCAAATCACGATTCCATTTGCTACCACAACTTTACATGGCCTTAAAACTGCTTTAGTTTTCAAGGATTCCATGTCTTTGTCCACAAATCAGAGATACAAAAATCTCCCTTTAGGTCTGTGGGCAGCAGAGGAGAGGAGGGTGCCTGAACTGGCCTTCTTCCATGGCCACACTGATGAATAACACCTTCATCTGGCGATGAATGGAGATAGAGACACAGATCTACATTGGAGCACTAGACTGAGCTCCCAAGGCCCAGATGAAGATAAGAAGGGAGAACATGAGCAAGGAAGTCAGGACCGTGAGGGGTCGGTCACCCACTGAGACGGTGGGGCTGATCTAATGGGAGATCACCAAGGCCAGCTGGACCGGGTCTGAACGAGCTTGTGATCAAACCGGACTCTGAATGTGGCTGACAATGAGGGCTGACTGGGAAGCCAATGATAATGACACCGGATTTTGATTCTACTGCATGTACTGGCTTTTTGGGAGCCTAATCTGTTTGGAAGCACACCTTCCTAGACCTGGATGGAGGGGGATGGAGGAAAAGGCCTTGGACTTCCCACAGGGCAGGGCATCCTGACTTCTTTTAGGACTGGAGAGCGAGAGGGGTGGGGGAGTGAGGGGAATGGGAGGGAAATGAGAGGATGGGAGGAGGTAGAAATTTTTATAAATAAATAAATGCAATATTCAATAAATTAACCTATGATTACAGTATGTGTTCAATGAAAACTGGTTGGTGTTTGATTTATTTAAACTACAATTTCAGTGCTGTTTCATTTTATAGAAATACATTGGCAAGGACTAAAGATGGTACTTTCCATCTTTCTGCCAGTCCCTTTTGGTCCTGAATGGATCAGTCAACTTTTAATACCTTCAAGTATCTCCAATTGGTACTTAACACAATCTGAGAGAGAGAGAGAGAGAGAGAGAGAGAGAGAGAGAGAGAGAGAGAGAGAGAGAGAGAGAGACAGAGAGAGAGAGAGAGAGAGACAGAGAGAGAGAGAGACAGAGAGAGAGAGAGAGAGAGAGAGAGAGAGAGAGAGAGAGAGACAGAGACAGAGAGAGACAGAGAGAGAGAGACAGAGAGAGAGAGAGAGAGAGACAGAAAGACAGAGAGAGAGACTTTTGGAATAAATTATTCTGCAAAGCAATAAGAAAGAGAATTATTGAATGTTGTAACTAGACTGTATATTTTCCTCATTTCACAAAGCAGGGAAAATAAGGTCCCCAAAGTAAAAAATAAATCTACAGAGTAATATAACAAAACACGACAAGATCATCATGGTAACCTTGCCTACCTTGGGGTCAGATTCTTTGTACCCACTATACTCTACTTTCTCTACAAGGACAGTTTTATACTGTGGGTTCTCTTTCTCTACACAGATGTTTTATGGCATTTTGGCTGCCAATTCAGGCTCCTGGCTATTCCTCCTTGCACTGCCTCTTCATAAGCACATTTGTCCAAACAAGATGACTTTTCTTTGCTTCCTCAGACAAATTTCTGGTGTCAGGTACTTCTATTATGCTGTTCAATCTACGTAAAGATTTTTAGCACTTATGACCTAGCTTACTGTTCCTGTTGTGATTCAAAAGTCCCTTCAAAGGTATTTTCTTTATTAACTTCCCCTTTAATTTTATTTTAAACTATGTCTTATGTACTTTTAACAATATGTCTCTCCTACATTAATATCAGCCTCCTTCAGCTACAGTTAGCCTCTATCTTTGTCCTTGGTATTTTATTACCCAGGAACTGACACACAGAACATACATGGAATTAGTGTCTGAAAACTGAATAAAATAGGAGAGGTTGTATAGTTTTTTATCTCAGTAGCTGTGGAAGCCATGGTAGGCATTAGCAAGGCCAGTCAGTTGCCCAGAAGAACAGTGCTTGGCAGGTAAGCACAGGAAGAAGAAATGGATGAGAAGACATCATTTTAAAACAACACACACACACACACACACACAACCACCACCAACAACAACACCATACACTGCAAACTCAGTGTATGTGCCAATTTCTGATTCCAAGAACCTCTTCTTTCCCAAAGGAGAAGTGAAACACCAGATATTTTAATGATCTGGGTAAGTACCCTGAAACAAGAAAATCATAGGCTCATCTGATAGATAATACTAGAGTGTGAGCGAGTGCAAAGGGGGAGGCAAAGGAAGAGGGGCCATACATACTTACACCGGCTGTGGAAGCGGGCTGCAGTTGGGAAGCCCACTGGCATCGAAAGCACTAAGGTCACACCTACACCAGTCATCGATCACATCTCCTTTCCCAGAACACCAGTAGGAACTCATCAGTGCACTCTTGAAGGCCTGAAAGAGAGAATGACAGAAGGGTGACAGTCAGAGAGACAGCCAATAAAGGTGTGGTGATGGGCATGACGTTACCCCACCATAGTTTCCTGACGCCTGTTCGCTTACATGTTTGTGGCCTTATCATCCAGGTTCTCCCATCCCAAGACAGTCATTTCCCAGTGTCCAGAATAGTGGAGACATGGAGCTAGCAGCATGCTGGGAACTTCTCTTGATTCTGGCTCTCTATCTACTAACACAGATCCTCTTCATAATAATCCCACGTGGTAATTATTACTATTATTTCTCATTTTACATATGGAAAACTGAAACACACTGAAAGTAATTAAAGTTCACAGGTAGTAAGTATCAGAACTTGGATCAAATCCCTGGCTCCCATCTTTGGTTACACCATCTTAAACAAACTGAGTCTCATCTGCTTCCTGCGCCAGAGCCTGTCCTACTAGAGATACTGCATCTAAATATCTCACCGCCCTACTTAAAAATATGAAGCTTCCCACAGTCTTCAGGACTACATCTAAACTCCTTATTTAAGTTCTTGGCTTTCTCTCTAGATTCATCTCATACAAGTCTTAGGAACTTCAGTACACATGATTATCTATTTTCACGGAAGCACTAATTGCCCTCAGTAGTCAATTCCTATCTATTAACTTAGGAGACAACAAACTACCTCTGCATAAGGCCATAAAGCAATCTCTTTCAACTTGGTGATCAGATAGTTTCTGTTATAATTACTTAATACCGCCTTCGTAGGATGCTAGCAATGTCAACTATACTTTAAGTGAATAATATGTTACAAAAAAAGGACTTCATTGGCAATGCTAGTCACTGGGGTAGAGTGAGTCCCATGGTCCTGCTTTGCTTATCTTTCTTTTAAATGATGGTCACTGGTCTACTTAATTCTAATGTTTCTCATTTTCTTCTAAAAATATCCTCTTTTAGGCCTGAAAATCTTCATTCCATTGAACTCCAACTCAATATGTTTAGTTTTAAATAAGACTTTCCCTTAAACCTAAGACTAATCATGTTCTTTTGGACACCATGACACTAAGTCATTCGTATCATCATATCTCTGTATCTGTCTTAAGCTTTAAATTCTAATCCTAATTGCTACCAAGCACAAAAAATAGACTGTCCTCCCAGAAGTGTTCTCCTAAGACTTACTGTGATTCAGTTAGTATTTAGTGAACAAATGAACAGTCACTTAAAAACTGATTATTAATATCAGGTGGAAAAAGGAACTTAGGAGTTTCCATCTCCCAAGGTATTACAGGCTCGGGTCTTTCCTGTGTTGGCTTCATTTCTCTTATATCTGTTTTGTGTGAAATATACTAACAACATGGGTCTGGTGCTTGAGAAAATGCCCTGGTTAAGTCACTTCCTTTTCACTGACAGTTCACATCTTTGGGGAGAATGTGGGATCCAGCTCCTTAAACCTTAAGAAAATGTTCGTCTTTTGCTCTTTTGCCAGTATATGTTGGGCCAACCACAAGTGTTTTCTCTCCTTTTCTGTTACTTTGTCTATGATTTACAATGGATTTTGCACATTACCTGATTACTCTGATGACATGTTTTTATATTCTGCATTATTCAAAATACTCAGGAACAGAGTATTTGAATACAGCAAGTATGGGTTTTCCATCCTTAGCTCCTCAGAGGCACATAGATCTCAGTCAGTGGTTCTCAGCCTTCCTAATTCTGTGACCCTTTAATACAGTTCCTCATGTTGTGGTGACACCCAACCATAAAATTTTTATTACTGCTTCATAATTATAATTTTGCTACTATTATGAATCATAATGTAAATTTTTTGGAGATAGAGGTTTGTCAAAAGGGTCATGACCCACAAGTGAAGAAGCAAGAATCTAGAAGGAGGAGGTATATAACAAGAACGTTGTGTTTAAGTCTCTACCCTACTTTTCCCAGAGACACAAACAGAAAACCTCCAATTAATCTTTGTAGTGTTTTTGCCAATATCTTCTGCTAGAAATGAATGCATTAACCAATTTCTCCTGAGTCTAGTGTATATCCAAGGACATGAAAAAGAACTATAATAAAAGCTAATGTTTATGACTTCCCCAACTTCAGAGTCCAAAGTAAACAACAGCAGCAAAGAGCTAAAAATCAAAATAATCAAACAAAGAAAACAAAATATCCATTCAAAATTTGGGTTGAGATCTAAACAAAAAATTATCAGAGGAAAGAAAAACAGCAAAAAATACCTTCTCAAAGGGTTTAACATCCCTATCAATTAGGGAAATACAAATCAAAAGGATTCCGAGATTTTGTTTTACACCAGACACAATAACAAAACTCAACAAAGCAGCTGACAGCAAATACTGGGGAGGATGACAGAAAGGGAACCTTCAGTCACACTCCTGGTGAGGTTGCAAATTGGTCCTGCTCTAGAAATTAATGGGGAAAACATTCAAAAGCTAAAAATAAATAAAACACATGTTCCAGCTATATGCCCAAAAGATTGGACATCCTACATCATAGATACTTGTTCAGCCAGGCTCACTGCCACTCCATTGACAAGATCTAGGAAATGGATACAAACCTGAATGTCCTTCAACTTTGGTTATATAAATAACCAAAATGGGGTACATGTATGCAATGGAATACTATTCAAAAGTTAAAAAATTAAAATCATGAAATATGAATATAAATGTAGATCAAGTAGAGAAGATCATATTGAGTTGGGTAATGTAGATTCATAAAGACAAACAGCACATGGTTTCTTTCCTCTGGATTCTTAGCCTCCAGGGCTTGAGATGTCTGTCTACAACCTAGAGTACCTACAAAAACCAAGGAAGCAAAAATGGGTTTATTGTGAGGGGCAGCAATAGAGGGGAATAACAGGGAATTGAAGAGGGAAATTAGGGAAGTGTGTGGGAGGATTTGACTGGGGAGCAGGGAGAAAAATACATAAGTAGAAGGAAGGTAGGGGAACAGAAAGAATGCCTTAAAAAGCTCTTTGGATTGGAGAGGGAGGGGGAGAGGAGTGGAGGGAGGGGGAGAAGAGTGGGGGGAGGGGGAGAAGGGTGGGGGGAGGGGGAGGGAAATGGGAGGAGGGGAGGAGGCGGAAACTATTTTTTTCTTATTCTCAATAAAAAAAAAAAGAAATGTAGTTAGTGTGTGAGAACTNGATTGGAGAGGGAGGGGGAGAGGAGTGGAGGGAGGGGGAGAAGAGTGGGGGGAGGGGGAGAAGGGTGGGGGGAGGGGGAGAAGGGTGGGAGGAGGGGGAGGGAAATGGGAGGCTGGGAGGAGGCGGAAACTATTTTTTTCCTTTTCTCAATAAAAAAAAGAATAAATAAAAATCATAGATCAATTTGAAAAAAAAAAAAGTCAAAATGATGACCCCAGCGAGCACACTGACGAGGAAGGGAAAAGCTTACAGGTTCCCAAACCTTGACAAAGAACTACTGGCAAGTAGGTAATTTTGACAGTGGAGAAATAGTCTTCCCCAAGGAAGAACCACCCTAAAGTCGTTATCTAATACGAAGTGGTTAGCTCTATGATCATATATACACAGGTAACATAATATAGACCAAGAAGGTTGTATTTCTGTTTTTAGATGTGTGTGTGTACAGCAACAATAAAAAATAGAAGGCCATTTATTAGAGAAAGAGCAAGGGCAAAGGTACATGAGAGGAAATGGAGGGAGAGAAGGAAAGGGGGAAATGATGCAATTATATTGTAATTTCAAAAAATAAAAAGGTATTTTAAAAATGTAATCTCCATAACAGTTCTGAAAGCTGTATAATACAAATGAAAAGACTAGGAATCTGGGCATGAAGTAATTTTCCAAGACCACACAGCAAGAAAATGATGCAAGCAGAATGCAAGTCTATACTTCCATCACTTACAAAAGTACAGCTCTTTTTGGTTCAAACATGAAAATCAGTGGGATTAGCTACCAGGTTCAGTAAACTCAAACAGAACTAAAGGCTTAATTACCACAGTAGTGAAACCAAGGGCCATGGGAGAAAGTGGCCCAGAAGGTAATACTGTGCCGGGGTCCAGTGTAGACAGAGAACTTCCTGTTTTGTGTGTGTTGTGAGCCTCTCTCTCTCTCTCTCTCTCTCTCTCTCTCTCTCTCTCTCTCTCTCTCTCTCTCTCGTTGTCTATGTGTGTACACATGTGTATGCACTTACATGTGCACATGCACACACTCACACGTGTACACATGAGTGGTTTCTGTCATCAATAGGAAACTGAGCTTGTAGAAAACAAAACAGGAAATCTCCCTGGACTTGGTGAATTTCACCATCTAGGCAATTTTGGGGAAGAAATCTTGCCTGTGAGTCTCCACATCCCCTGGCTGCTTCCCAGAATGCTGGGAACAGAACAGGGACTGGTTCAGTGGCCAGGCAAGCCCTGGAGAGAGCACAAACAGACACTGATAAAAGGCTGACATCAAACAGGTAGCTCTTGCAAGGCAGCAGGAGCCAGCACTGTGTCAGCACAGGATCACTCTGCCTTGCATCTTCAGTCCTTGCAACACTCCATCCACAGGCCAACTTGATCCCAGGGGAAGGGAATCATAGGATGTTCCAGTTTTATAGGACTTGGTCTGTTAATCATCTAATCTAATCCATTTACAGATACAGATACAGATACAGATACAGATACAGATACAGATACAGATACAGATACAGATACAGATACAGATACAGATACAGATACAGATACAGACAGATACAGTGACCCAGAAAGCATAGCTTGTTACTGCAAGGTAACAGATCTTCTCTGTGATTAAAAAAAATCATTTTCCTCCTTTAATTCATGCTCAAAATTATCCTCTGCAACGAGTTTTCTATTGAAGAGCATAAGAAAGGAGCATGAAAAATTGAAATCCATTGGAATTCTGTGCAGTTGAACATCCTAGGTCACCCAGAATAATAAATGACAGGATTTCATCCAAAATCTAATTTTAGCTTCTCTGTTTTGAATCATATGTTTATATGTTTGTGGGAGTGTGCTTGTACTATGTGTGTGTGTGTGTGTGTGTGTGTGTGTGTGTGTGTGTGTGTGTTCAGAAATAAATGAGCATGTGTACTGGAGGCAATGTGACTCCTTGCTTTTGAGGGGATCAACTTTAGCATGGTCATTGGTTTTCATAACAAAGAAGGGTTGAATTTCCAGAACTCATAAATGCTTCCAAGTTCAAGCTAATTAGTTAGTAAACCAAGTTGAGCAGGAGAAGAAAAGCAGCCACAGAAATGTTAAGCAATCAAAATAAACTAGGATTTATTTCTAACACTATTGTTACTTTCTTATTTGAACTTGCATAAGTGATTCCTCTTGTTAAGCTTCAATTTCCCCGTGTGCAAAATGAAGGGAACAATGCTACATTATTGGTGATTTAATTAAATTCAGTAAAAATCACTAAACTTCTTATACCTTACCGCTTACTGGCTAAAATTTAGGAAAGGGATGAACAAAACCCAGTGGCTAACTTCAAAGGACTTATGGTTTAATGGTAAGGACAACACAGAGGGAATTAAAATGACTATGGTTCAAGTGCTGTGAATTCATGTACACAGGAGGCTGTGGGAAGACAAAGAAAAGGCCTTTCCAACTTTAAAGCTGACAATGCCTTAGGAATCTTAAACTCTAAGTAAACAATCTGTGTTTCATTAAGATATTGAGTACAATGTACACAGAATGCCATTAAGTTCATGAATTAAATTCCATTTTCTGTACTTTCATTGGCTGTATTTTTATGACTGCATCTTTATAATAGAAATTTGTATTTGTTGTTGACAACAAGTGAGTTATTTTTGATGTTGAGAGGATTATGTAAGACTCCAGAGTGAGACCTGCCCCCTCCGGCCTTGCTCATGCATTGTATTATCTGTATAGTAAGATGCTTGGTCCCGAGGCTGCCCAGGTCTTGCCAAATAAGGAAGGGAAAAGTTTAATAAGACAAAACAATCTGTTATCTTCTCATCCTGTGCCTCCATTTCACTGCCTAGTGCAGTAACTGACACTCACTATAAATCAGTAGGTGTTTGTTGAACTGATTTAAAATTTTATGTGGAATGTTGAAGGAGATAAACCAAATCAAAAACAGGAAAAGAAAAGAAACTGTGGCCCTCTTCTTCCCGAAGAATGTTTGTATCATGCAAGACAGTTCAGTGTCTACATCCAAAGGTGAGGGTCAGTCTGAGCATCTTTCTTTATATCAAACCAATCTCCCTTCATTGGTCCCATAAATATCTGCCCTAGTTAGATAGTCATGCCTCTTCTGTAGGCAATCGTCGCAGCTTCTGGACTAGATTCCAAGCTACAAATTCACATTCTGCTTCACATTCTCTCAGAGCTCGCGAAGTATCACTAATGCCCCTGTCTTCTTGCTTGAACCTCTTCAAAATTCCTACTATTTTCTAGTTAAAGCCCCTCCTAAAGAACTTGAGATTCAGCATCACCTGTGTCTCTTCTTTTGCCCATTTCCTATTGCTCACACTCTGTGATCCAAAGCATCCCATTTCTTAGGGAAATGCACTCTTTCATAGCCACAAGCATTTTCTTGGCTCATCCCCTACATCTTCTCTGCTGAACTGAAGGAAGATACCTTTGTTCAACTGAATATACTTTGACACATTTTCTTTCTTCCTACTTTCTCTCATTTAAAGTTTATAAATTTCCTATCTCATTACAATTTGATCATCTACTATTGTTCTCCCCTACCAGATAGTGAAATCTTTTATTCAAAGTCATAAATATAAGTAATGTACATGTCCCCAGCTCTAAAATAAAAATCACTAGATAGACAGAGGGCTCCAAGATAAGTATTAAATGTCATAGAATTGGAATAAGACTCTGTCAAGAACTAAACTGAAGACAAAGATCCACTTTGAATGTGGGTGGCAGCACACATGAATTTGGGTCCCAAACTGAAGAAAAGTGGAAGGAGCGGAATACTTGCATTCATTTCTTTCTGCTTCCTCATTGAGGATACAATGTGACAAACTACCTCTTGTTAGACCACTGTGCCTGTCAACCATAATGAACTGCTACCCTTCAAACTGTGAGCCCAAATAAATATCTCCTGATTTAAACTGCTCCTGTTGAGTAGTTTTGTCACAAAAATAAGAAAACTAATCAATACAGAAATCTGGTACCAAGGGTCACTGTTGTGACAAATTTAGCATTTGACTTTTTAAGTCGTTAGAGTTGGTTTGCGGTGAAAATTTGAAAGTTCTAGCCTGTTTTCTACAGAAGTCCTAAAATGCTGTAACAAAGCTTAATGGACCATTCTGATAGGAGTCAGGAAGACCACGGTGCTGAGAATGATGTGGGAATGGTCTTAAGTGGTAGTGGAGTCCACATGACTTCGGTGATGTCCACAGAGGAAAGCTGCAAGCATGGAGTGACTCGGACCTGGAGAAAGGCTGTGTGCGCTGCCAGTGCCAGAACTGGCGTGTGGGTACCCTGACTTGTTAGTGCCCAGATGATGCCATTAAGAGCTTTGGTGTTAATATCACTTTTCCGCCATAATAGACTTTATCCTTGCCAACTAGGAACCAAATAAATACCTTCTTCTTTCAGACACTTGTGTTAGATATTTTGTCACAGCAAAGAGAAATGTAACTAAGAGAGTCTAATTAATCTAGTTAATGGAAGGATT
Source organism: Alexandromys fortis (assembly GCF_014885135.2). NCBI lineage: Eukaryota > Metazoa > Chordata > Mammalia > Rodentia > Cricetidae > Alexandromys > Alexandromys fortis. Next base: position 550,263 of record NW_026068079.1, on the reverse strand, counting down.
AATTAATTAGTAAAGCCATTTAAAGGTGGCTTATATGCTATAAAACTTACAAAGTTAGAATCTTTTCTGAAGAAAGTTGAAATTAGTGCTCAGAGAACAGTGATTAAAAATATAAAAAGAAGTTCTAGCTATTTTGGGAGCTACTAGATATGTGAGGAAGGAAGAGTGGCTGGAATTCTAGATATGTATAAAGACTAATAGTGAGTCCATGCAGCCCATATATTTAATTGATTAGTATACAAGAGGTTTAATGAACATAGGAAGGTTTAAAGAAGGCAAAATAGCAGTTTAAGTTCAGCACAATAGAGAAGTCTAGCCACACTAGAGCTCTGGAATAAGCTATACCTGGTTCATGTGATATTCATTCATTCATTCAAATTCCCTCTGTTGGCTGAGAAAGATTCCAGGTACTCATGTCTCCAGCAGCTTTATGTGATCTTGTATGAAATAAGTGAGGTTCAAAAGATAGGATGAAATGAATCATGTCCATGCAGTCTCAGAATGCAGAGATTATCTAATTGTTGTGTTAAAGAATCAGTGACTGCATAATTAAGTAGTTTTTGTGAGTATGTGAATAGGGAGAGAAGTAGGCATTGCTAGCTGTCAGTGTTCTTATTACCAAACAAAGCAGGAGGGTTTGCATGATGCTTCAGCTCACCGTTTGTTTTAAGGAGGCACAAGTAAGTAACAGGTAACCAAAGGCAAATGGAAACCTTCAACTACATAGAAACTGACGTCAAGCTCTGGAGAGTGTCTAAACTGCTCATTGGCACTGATTTCTTCATGGTACTATAATCATGTGTACATGGAACATACATTTGTCAAAACTCAAAACATATATACCTCTAAAGAAACTCTAGTGTAAACAATGTGAGTACTCATCAGTTATAACACATGTACTCTTTTCTTGTGAAACGGTGGGAGTTGAGAAGTTTATAGGAGCATGCAGGTAGGGAAGGTACAAATATTCCCTGTACTGTCTTTCACTGTTACCAGGAACCTACAAAATGTTCAACTTAACCACCAGCCAGGTAGCACCTACCTTCTATACTATTGAAATTTTGACCAAGAAAGAAATGGGGAAAAGGAGACAGACACCTATTGAGTCTCATAATCAGAGACTGGCATTACATCTTCTGCCTGTTAACTTCTGTGAGCCTCCCAACAACCTGAAGCTATAACAGTTCTTCCTGTCACTAGTAATTACAAACAAGTAAGGCAAGTGTGAAAAAAAAATACAGTTTCAGAATCACCTAGATTAAACCCAACAGTACAGAAGTCTACTTGAGAGTAGCCTTGAACTCTATGCTGATAAGTTTTGTCAACTTCACATAAACTGGTTATCTGAAAAGAAGCGATTTCAGAAGAGGAATTGCTTCTATCTGATTGGGGGCTCTGGGGAAGTCTGTGGGGAATTGTCTTGACTAATGATTAGTATGGAAGAGTCCAACCCTCCGGACAGGTAGTCTTTGGCTATATAAGGAAACAGACTGATCAAGCCATAGGGATCAAATCAGGAAGCAGAATTCCCCCATAGTTCCTGTCCCTGCTCCTGCTTGGGCACCCATCCTAACTTCCTTCATTGATGGCTTTCCATCCAGATGTGTAACCCAAACTCTGATCTCCTCAAATTGCATTTGGTCGTGTTTATCACAGCAACAGAAAGAAAGCTAGGACATGCTCTAAGCCTCACAATTTACTCCTTGACTTCCTCCAATCATTTATCTAACCTCAAATCCCTCAACTCTGTGATGAAATATCAAGTTGTAAGGAGTCATCTCCAATTATGAGAAATCATGCAACTCAACCTGTGACTGTAAATCTTGAGAACAAGACCATTTCCCCTGTCAGGACACAGTATTTTTGAAGCTATTCTCCCCTAAACTATGAGTTTCTAGGAGTACCCATGCCTGCTGCCCCTATGTAAGATATTGCCAGGTCTTATCTTGTGTCAGTCATGTGATGATAATCATAACTGTTTTCAGATAAAGAATGCTCCAAAGGCAATTCTTCACCCCGCTCCTTTCTCTAGCTCTTAGATTCCTCATGCCACCACTTCCCCAACATTATTTGAATCTTGGAGGAGCACAGTTTAAAATAATACCATTTGGGTTGAGTATTCAACAGTTCCTATTCTCAGAACATTGACCAGTCATGTGTCTCTCCAGCTACTGCTGCTCACTTTAAAAAGTTTCCCTATCAGGGCTGGAGAGATGGCTCAGAGGTTAAGAGCATTGGCTGCTCTTCCAGAGGTTATGAGTTCAATTCCCAGCACCCACATGATGGCTAACCATCTATAATGCATTCCAGTGCCACTTTCTGGTGTATATATAATAAATAAGTAAATTTGAAAAAAAAAGAAAAAAATCTCCCTATCATCCTGCTTTATCTTAGAATTCTTCCCCTCTGTCCAGCCTCAGTATAATTCTGTGCTCTTGATCTTTGTTATATTCCTACTCTATTCTTCCTCCTGTCTTACAAAAATCCCAGGAGTTCAAAGAATCAAAATCCTTCACTTGGAAACTTTCCACACACCTCCAAGAAATATGGAAAAATCTTTTAAATTTTGTGTAAAATATTCCAAATAATAGTAGGAGCAAATGAACATGTTGTGTCTGCAAGATACATAAATTATGTAATCTACAAAAGATGGATTAGTTGCTGTTTGAGTTCTTCTGTTCATTTTTTTCAGGCAGGGAGTTAAGTCCCTAGCGTCTTATGTACTAGTCATGTTTTCTACCACTGAGTTCCCTCTGCGGCCCTTGTTGTTTCCTTGGTTACTTATGAGGAGAGTTTCATAAGTAGACCAAACTGGCTTTGAACTCCCAACTGTGCTGCTGCAACCTGTGAAAAACTGAGATATGAGGAATATGCCCTCCTACCTGGTTCATATGGACTGTGATATAACATAAACAATAAAAGTGGTTTTCTTACTCCAAATAATCCTCAAAGAGTGGCCCTTGCAGCTTGTGTCATTAATGACCAGAAGCAGCCACTGCAGTTTAGACTCCTGGGCTGACCTCAGACGCACTGACAATCCTTCCAGAAGGGCTCTGAGGGCATCCATCCCTGCACTTCCATAAACTCCCCAGGGTGCTCATGAACAATGACATTCAATAATCATTCTCGTTTTTTTTTTTCCTCACTGGCTTTGGATATGCCTTGGCAGTTCATAGTATATCAACTTGAATTTGGGTACTTTGTTTTGAAGTTTTAAAAACTAGTTATCACTTAAAAGAAGAAATTTTGCTGGCAAACTTGAACTAAATAAACTTACTGTTTAACCAAGGCTAATTGGACTAAAGTTGGTTAATACACACTAAAGTAGTTGTGCTTTTTCTTAGGAATTTAGATGCAGGAATTATTTGAGTTTTGCTGGGTGGTTTATTTTTTATTTTGTTTATCAAAACAAGGTTTATCTGTGTAACAGTTCTGTCTGTTCTGAAACTTGCTTTGCAGACCAGGCTGGCCTCAAACTCACAGAGATTCACCTGCCTCTGCCTCCCGAGTGCTGGCAATGAAGGAGTGCACCACTGGGTATTTTAAATTGTATTAGATAAGGTAAGAGTAAGATTAAGAATATGCTTAAATGATTAGGGAAATGGCTAACAGACACCAGGATAGCTATTGAACTAAAACATTGATTGTTGTGGTTCAACATGTTTAGAAAGTTTTGACTGTTTTCTATCTTGTGTCATTAAAAGTACTTAGAATGAGACAAGTATAAATATTCTTCTTCTTCTTAACTTGACATGACTAGAACCCTTCACAAAATGATAGCAACTATCACACCAGTCTCCTTCCCACCCCGGGCTCTCTCCACCCTACACACAGTCACACCTAACCGCCGCTCATGAACTTAGAACATGGCACACTTTCGGGTTGCTTTGTCATCACTCGCGGTGCTACAATCTTCCTTCCCTTCACTCTACTTTCAGTCATGCCAAGCTTACCATTTAAGACTCATAACAACTAGAATTTTCTCTGAAAATCATTTCTTTACTTTTCAGAACTAAAAGTTCCTATTCTACCTTGGCTCACAGACCTGTTGAATTTACCATTCTATTGAATTATTGATTTGTCTTCCCCCTCTACTGGGTCAGCGTGCTTTATTTCTATTAAGAACTGGTTAAACGCTCAGTGTATAAACAAGAACTGAAGGGGTATTGCAGAGTTTGAAGGCTAGTAGCTCCTTGCATGGCTAAGCTGGATAATCTAAGTAGAATTGCTCAGTCGCCAGGGCAACAGCTTGCACTGACATTGCTCTAAACTGTCTCCAGACCATTTGTTCTTCCTGTTGCTGAGCTGATAGCAATTGTGAAAGTGATGAATAGCAGACCAATTATGAACAATAGGAAACATCAGTTATAACTCCAGGGAGAAGACACAGCCATATCAGTAGCCTCATCCATCTAACTGTGAGTCATCTTCCCAAGGCATCTTGCCCTGTGACCTTGAACTGCCAAAGGCTTCTTAGTTTTGGACAGATCTATGTTTCTGCTTTCAAACTGTCTTCTACAAGGCGTTGTTCCTGGCCCACTCAGTCCTGGAAAGGGAACATGAAATGGAACACATATATTTTTCCTAAGGGAAGCCACTAACCAAGGATCTTAACCCCACCCTACAGACAAGACCTATCTTCTAAAGCTTTGTGTCCTCTGACAGATAGCAACTTTTCTTCCCTGTGGTAAGAACATCTGGGGATGAGAGGCGAGTGGGACTGCTTCAAGGAAATGATTTGCCTAATACTGTAGCATTTACGTGGCTAAATGTTAGCTGAAGTCAATGGCAATTTTTCTTCTGTGGCCACTGGTCTCATTTCCAGTACTCCTATGATGATCCTGTAGGCAGTATCCAAGAGAAGCTCCCTTTGTTGGTGGATGTTCCACAGTTAAGACTTTAAGTGGGGGAGGAGGTAGACGGAGCAAATTCAGAGCACAGGAAGGAGCATGCTTAACCTAAATCTCAATCTGTGAGTCATGACCCCTATGGTACAAAACAACCCTTTCACAGAAATCACATATCAAATATCTTGAATATCAGATATTTACATTATAATTCATACCAGTAGCAAAATTACAATTATAAAGTAGCAATGAAAATAACTTTATCTATGGGAGTCGGCACAACATGAGTAACTATATTAATGGACCAAAGAATTAGGAAGGTCTATACCCATACTAATCCCACTTTGGCATTTAAAATGAAGGTGTGCAAATTTGACCAAAAAGTTATGAAAGGGGAAATTCTTCTTTATTGTTATTTCTTGGGCAATACTTGGATTTAAAGCTAGGGCATCAGACATAGAAGGCAAGTGCTCTACCACTGAGCTACAACTCCAGGCTTTTAATGAGGGATACTCTTATCAGATTCATTATAAACATATTTCATTCAAGGCAATTTGAAAAGTCCAAGTCACTTAACCCAGAATGAATGAATAAAATGTTATAGATGCTTGGTGAACAGCAGAACATAGAAGCCAAGAGAACGATTATTGGAACAAGACTCTAGGTTCAAATACTGATACAAGTAACTTCAACTCCCTGCATGCTAAAGTACTTTGCTTTCTACACATTAAATTGTGTTTATTAGTAAATACCACTGTATCATTCATAAAAAGCTGTAAAATAATTTCAGACCTATACACTTTTCTTCACATATACATATATGGGATAATTTAATAACTATTCCCTCAGTCTTAAATAGGAACAGTATAAAGATCAAGTATATTAGTGTATAGAGCATTATAAGCAGCTACACACATTTGTTTACAAATGTAAGCAATTCTAGACACATCTATATCCACTTAGAATTATCTTAGCATTTTAACATTTTATTTACTTTCAATTGGAAACATGTCAATGGAAACAATCTTCAGAGATACTACCTTTGCCTTTAGGAAAGAATGAGCCTCTTGTCTCGATGAACTGACTGTATCTGTTTGTTAGGATAAGGGGATGCTGCGACGGCAAAGCAATTGCATTTATTATACGTATTCTGCGCCAGATGCTTTAATCAGAGGCAAGAGCTGAAGATGACAAGAGGGCAAACCGAATAATAAGAGTGGGATTGGAAGAATGTACAGAAAGAGGAATAAAGCTGCAACTGGTTTGCATCAAGGATTTAATGTACAAGGAATTTGCTAAATGCTTCCCAGCATAATCTTATTTAGTCTAACAACTCTGTGATTTAAATACCATTATCATAGCATTCCTGTTCAGATTCTGAGGAATGAAATTATATCCCCGCAGAATGTGGTGAAACAGAACTCTAACCTAGATCTGATTTATGTACTGCCTTTCATTCATGCTCACTGGAATATGTTGGAGCCCTGTGAAGAAAGGCACCTTCATTATCTTCATCTTAGAGAAGAGATGAGACCATAGAGCTTTAACATATTGCCATATGAAATGCAACCCAACGTAGAAGTGAAAAGCTAGAATTAAAACTTAGATCTCTGTGACTCCAAAACCAAAAGCTTTCAAAGACATGTTGCTAAAGCCCTATCTACATTTACACTTTTGTCTCTATACCAATACATGTCTACTTCCAGTTACGTTCAAACTAGGCACATGCGCACTTGAGAACCAATGACCTGGGAAGCCCTGGGGTGAGGAGCAAGCATCTTTGCTAACACCAGTTCCCCAGTACAATAGTATTACTAACTTTCTTTCTACCATTCGTGTCCCATCTAATTTTTAGGGGATCAAATTATCAAGTACAATAAGGAAAAAAGATTCAGATTTGAGCAAGTTTTTAAAGAAAACCAGTAGTTCCTTTTCTTAAGAGAAGTCAAATTTGTAGTATGCAAAAGTTGAAGAATTAAGTCAAAGCTATTCTGAAAATAGATGAATGCCCTCTTAAAAAGGTGAGGAGGAATCGAGTTTTTGATAAAATTATCATTTGGATGGTGGAGCAGACCTTTGCTTCTAACAGACTAAGGAGTAACTAAGATGTGTGAATAAAGCAGAGGTAAGGAGAAGGATGGTGGTAGGAGGAATTCTGGAATCTGGTAAAGAGTATTCGATAGTAAAAAGGTTTTTCTATGCCAAGGTCTATTAGAAGGACCCAGTGATGACAGAGGCCCCTGAATTTACATGTTTGGTCAGTGTTATACACAGAAGCAGGAGGTTACCTGCTAACAGGCTTTGAGGTTTATGGTTTTTCTTCCCATGCTTCAGTTTTCTTTACTAACTTAAAAGTAATTTTAAATATTTAATAAGTTTATGGTCATAAAGGTTATAATTATTATGACTCTGGAAGAACCCAAAATCTAAAATCTGTGGAAGATCTGGAGAAATGAATGCAAGAGGCAGTGGGTTCAGAGACACCACAAGAAAACCCACAAAATCATCTAGCCTAGGGCAGAGGGATTCACAGAGACTGAACCCACAACCAGAGAGCTTGTGTATTCTAACCAGACCTCACATATGTGTTACAGGTGTGTAACTTGGTCTTCCTGTGGGACTCTTAACAGTGGAAGTGTGGGCTGTCTCTGACTCTGTTGCCTACTTTTGTGACCTTTTCCTCCTACCCGACTGCCTCAGCCAGCATTAATAGGAGAAGAGATGCGTAGTCTCACTGCAATTTTATATATCACAGCTGGCTGATATCCATGGGAGGCCTGCCCATTTCTGAAGAGAAACAGAGGAGGAGGAGTGGATGCCTGTGTTGGAAGGGGCTGATAGGAGAGGAAGGAGGGAAAATTGCAATCTGCATATAAAAACAAAGATTTATCTTTAACGTTGAAGGGCAGTGAGGAAGTCTCTGTGTGTCTTAACTACTTTCTTCATAAGTAGCATAAAAAACATTAAGGACTTAGAAGCTGAATAACTTCTTCTAGGAACTAATGTAGATGACTGGCAGAAAAGTATGCCTGCTGTAGTTTCAAGAATGGCTCCCAAATTATTGTTAAAATTAATCTTCAGTAGAACAGCGTGAAGAGATATACTCTGCTGGTGTAGGTGGATCATACCTGTTAAATTCAGTACTGAGAAGGCTGAGGCAAGAGGGCCACGAGTTTGAAATCAGCCTGGGTCACACAATGAAATCATGCTTTGTGGCAACAGAAGGGCATGGTCTTTGGTAGGAAATTAAGATATGAGGCCACTGCTGTTATGAATGTAATTCTCTCCCTTACAACAGAGCTTGAGGTGGAAGGAAGGGCTCCCTTCAGCTGCAGCTGCCACGATGACTCAACGGTCATCCCCTCTAGAGGGTAAACAGCAAGGCTGTCATCTTGGAAACAGACAGTAGCCCTTAGTAGACACCCACTTGTGCTGGCAGCTTGTTCTAGATTTCCTGACCTCCAGAGCCACAAGAAAATGAATTTCTGTTCTCAAAAAATTACCCAGTCTCAAGTAATTTTGTCTAGCAGCACAAGGAGACTACGATGGGTTCAAAGGGTGACAAGGATGTGTGTAATTAAAAAATGCTCCAGAATCACGAATGAATATCAACCAAAAAGAAAGTCCAACTGAGACCTAAGATGGAGTCACACATCTGAAACGCTACCCATTAGAAGCAGGAGCGAGGACTAAGCTATTGATCTTCTTCTACATGTCAAGAGACGCTACAAAGAGTTGTTCATGGGTATTAGCTGTTCTGCAAGACAATTCTAAACAGTGAACATTTTAAAACTCATTTTACTACAATGAAACAAAAGCTTAAATACATGTACATCTAAACAGCAGACACATAGACATTTTTGTGGCAAAGCTCTCATTATATTTGAGCTCTCATTTTACTTATTCAAATGCATAAGCTTATTAAGTAAATAGCTAAAGTGTGCTAGGTAGAGTAGTGACAGATAGAATCAGAAACAGCAAGAACAGTAAATATTTTGGTTTAATTTTTGTTTTTGTTTTTTTTTTTTCATGAGACAGGGTCTTACTCTGTAGCTCTGGCTGTCCTGAAACTTTCTATGTACACTAGGCTTACCTCAAAGTCACAGAGATCCACCTGCCTCTGCCTCCCAAGAACTGAGATTAAAGTCAAGTACTGCTACACCCGGCTAAGGACAGTAAATGTATAGGAACACATTTTTAAATCAACATAAAAGATGCTTATTTTTGTAGTGGGCGAGGGAAAGCTACTTGGGCATCACCGGTAATATTCAGTCACAGCTTCCTGCAGGGCAGGACAATAAAGACTAAGGCAATAGAGATTAGACTGGTGTGAATGCCTGGGTAACTCTATTATTTTTTTTAGCCAAGGATACTTTTATGGTCATAAAAATATATGAAAAGACAGATGGAAAGCACTAAGAGCAGGAAGAGAAAGGAAGACAAGAAAATACAAGACAAGTAACAGCTTGCTCTTACTTAGCATTAATTATGTGTGAGGCACATGGTTCAACATGTTATTATTCAACTCACTTAATGCAACAATCTTAGAAGTTAGGAATCAGTATGAAGCTCACATCATATCTGGGAGAAGTAAGACTCAGAGTGCCTTCCCAAAGGCACACCAGAAAGAGTGAACAACAGGGCTTGAGGACATAATCATCCTGGTCCAAAATAGACCCTTAGTTACACACAAAGCTCAAGTTCTGTTCAGTCAAATAGATCTAGAATTAGACTAATACTGGTTTCGTTGGACTACCAAAAACAAACAGTTAAAAGTCAAAACAAATACAAGTGCAGTCAACTCTCTACACCTACAACTCAAGTACTAAAAGCACAAGGACAGGAGACATGTTAAATAGCACAATGGGATGGAAATCAAACTAATCCAGGCTATGGAAATGTCTAAAGGATGAATAATTGAGTTTTATCATAAAATATTGGGAGAGAGAGAGCAAGAGAGACAGAGAGAGAAAAAGAGAGAGAATATGCTATAGATTAGAAGAGATACTCATAAAAATTAATCAGAACATTTGATTTTAATTTCATTTAGGTCTCAATTTGAACAAATAATCTAGAAACAAAAACATAAGACAATCTGTTAACCCTGGACAACACCTGAATTTGGTGATGCCAAGGAATTACAGCTAGTTGGGGAAGCTTGGTAGTGATGCAGAGGTGGTTTTATATTCATCATTTAGAGATATGGACTTTAATACTTGCAAAAAATCATTACCTAATGTTTGAAATTTTTTTCAAAACAGATGAAAGGTCTAGAGAGGCAATCTTGGGGTGAGATGTTCATTGATTAAATTTAGGGACAGGTACATGGGAACCCACTGTGATATGGTGTTTATATCCATTATTAAGGTGACACAAGATTCTGGAATTTGATAGTGTCCCCCAAAAGTGATATAATGTGCAAACCAAACTGAACAAGAACAATGCCTCATGGTTCATGAAGAAGCTATATTCCTTGTGTCATTCCCCTCAGCTCAGGGTATGATTTATAGCATAAAACCCCTTTGTCGGGGGTGCCAGGGATGCTGTGACTGCTGACCGGAAGGCCCTCTATAGAATGGTTGTTTGTATATGTGATGCCTTCAAGAGTGCATCCTGACACACTGTGAGGAACATCTGGAGTGGAGTTTTTCTTCTTCCTCTTAGGTAATCTACAGAATATTGAATTTCTTAATTCTCTTTAGATCCTTAGCATTACTACTTACCCAAATTGTCTAATGACCCAAGAAGAGGCTCCTGGTGAAGAGGGATGAGTTCTAGCAGGCATGGAGCCTGCAGTTTTCTCTATTTCTGGAAGCTCACACTTCTTTGACTGGAGGAGCTGTGGCATGACACCCTCAAACAAATGATGCTGCTGTGATGACAGAGCTGCTGGAGAACAGCTATTAAAGGAATTCCTGTTCTTGCGCTGGCATTTGCTGCACTTCAAGGAATGGTTGTCTATATGCTTTTAGCCTAAGTATTAATTTTCATAAAATGAAAATAAATGTATAACACTGTTGAGATAATTGGCGTAGCTTGTGTGGTGAAAATACACTATAAACATAGTGCATATTGGTGATCTTTATTAACTCTTAACTCATTTGATTTCATTTAAATATATTTATTGAGATTTTTGCTATATATCGTACAATATAAGCTACTGGTACAATATAGTTCTTCCAGTCTCTGACCTCATGAAGTCATCTCCTGAATTTAAGAAAAATTTTTTAACTAAATGGCAGGAACAGTGTGCTTTTTGGAAAGAAAGAGAATTCTCAGAGAGCATTAAAAATTATTTAAAAACTGAGAATAGTCGATCATAAGCTCCATGCCTTTAACAATATTTGGTAGAAAAGAATAAGAGAATATAGATGCTAGGTATGGTGGCTCTGGTCTTTAATCCCTGCACCTGGGAGGCAGAAGCAGGTGAATCTCTATGAATTCAAGATCAGCCTAGTCTACATAGTAAGTTACAGGCCAGGTGGAACCACCCTAATGAGACTGTATCAAACAACAACACACACACACACATATCTAGTAATAGGGAGTTTGTTGAGTGAATAAGAATGCTTTCTGGCAAAGATGAGTTCAAATCACCAGAAACCAAGAAAAAGCCAGGCATTTTTTTTCTTGTTTTTGTTCATTGCAGTAACCACAGAATGGGAGGATGGAGATGCCAAATCCCAGAACCTTGCTGGGCTTCAGGTCATATATGATAATTTGTCTCAGAAAAGAAAAATGATAGAGAACATCACCTCACATTGGGACATCCTCCTCTGCCTGTGGTATGCATATGTGAGTGTGTGTGTGTGTGTGCGCGCGCGCGCGTGCGCATGCATGTACCTGTATATATGTGCATACCATACATAGAGACGGAAGGGAGAGAGAGAGAGAACTAAATGCCCATGTAATCCTTGTTTCAGAATTAACTCTCTCTCTCTCCTTCCTTCCTTCATTCCTTTCTTTCTTCCCCACGGGCACTGTCATGATCATAAATAATACCATGTAGAAGAAGCAACACAGACAGCAGTGAAACAATTACAAATAAATAAATCAGAACTACTAGCTGTGAAGACAGAGATAAGAAAATAAGTGAACAAGCAAAAGGGTGGATTCCATAAATATAAAGCCTTGTCCAACTGATGAGTGAGCAAAACTAAGAAGAGTGTGAGTTAGGAAGACAGGCATACATATCTTCAGAAAAATGGCACATGCAGAATCTCTTTGTACAAGAAATCAAAGTGTTTTCAGAAAATGGAAGATCACTATGACTGGAGGGCAGAACAAAGCTACAAGGCTTCTCATGGCAGGTGTAGCATAGAGGTCTGCCAGGAGTACAAATGGGAGAAGTTGAGTAACTAGAGCCAGCCAGAGTGAACAAAGATGGACCAATGTAGACGGATGGGGTTCACTTTTCCAGAATCTGGCCACAAGGAAAGAAGATGGTAGCTGGAAATGGTAAACAGAATGAAGTGATAATGTCTTTAGTGCATGTTAGGGAGCCAGTAATTTCCACCCTTTATTGTAATATCTGGAGAAAAAAAAACTAGCAAAAAAAAGGAAGCAGCCAGGTGCCGAAAACAAATCTAGTTCTACCAGCTAGGATCAAGTGATTAAATTTCTCACTGCTTCTGTTTCCACACTGGGGAAAGAAAGATAGTGATTACCTGTGCTTGTGAAGCTGACATGATGGCTCCATGAGCTAAGTGCAGCCAGTGTTTTAGCTGGGCTCTGGGCACCTCTACAGTGCCTAGTAAATGCCTGTGATTGTTAAAGTACAGGGAAGAGATAGCTCCTTGTTCTACTTATTACTTTTAATAATGAAATCCAAAGCCCCATTAAATTGCTCCACTCTCTGACATGCAAAACCATTTGCATTTGCTAATACTTCATGTCCCATATGGTGTTTTGAATTTGGTAGTCTTCTAGTCCTATGAAAGAGCTTATTTTTCCAGTTTTGTTTGTAGGCAAACCAAGCATTAAGTTCTTCTTTTGTAATTGACCATGTGTGTGTTGAGTAATATGTGATTACTCCCTCCTTTTCTTTGATCTTTCCTGCTGCCAAGGATTGCCTGACAGGCTGACTCTTAGCCAACTCACCTCCTTCTCAGAATCTGAGAGGAAGAAGAAGTGGTTCATAATAGCAGAGAAGATTTAAGCTAGATTGTAAGGAGCATTTGACTTTTTTAATCTGTAAACAAAGAATTCTTTGTATGAATTTCAAAATGGCAAAGATATATGAAGCAAAGTTTTGATCCAAGAATATCAAGCGTAGTGTGAGAATGAACCTGGGAAACTGGCAGAAGGCAGGATCTCAGCTCTTAGAGAAACACAGTTTGTTAAAGAGGCCACGAATCTGCATTTTAATGACTATTTATTCCATATCATTCCAGAGATTCTGATCCTCTTTGAGACACCCGAGATCCAGAACTCTATACTCAACTACTCATATACATCTTCCTATTTAGAGTCTCTTTATCCACCTTTCATATTATTCATTAGACTGCTTATTCCCTCTTCCTTGTACATATTTTTGTAGAAATGAAGCTTCCAGATGATGGAGATTTGTGCTAACGCTGCTCTTTGATGTATCCCAAGTGTTTGAAACACTGCCTGATGCCTAAGAGATCCTTACTCAATATTTGCTAAAACTACTTGAACTGGATTCCCATTCTCCCCAAACATCACAAAAAGTAGACTTCTGCTTTAGTTCTCCCAGCTACCTGATCCACTTATGTGAATGTTCTAACATTTGAAAGAACAGTCAGGAAAGTTACGGATGCCATAGATCTCTCTCCTAGGAAAAGCAATAAAAATGCATAATTCTGGGCTAGAGAGATAGCTCAGCTTGTAAAGGGCTTGCCTTTCAAGCAGGAAGACATGAGTTCAACCCTAGAATCCATGTTTTAAAAAGAACCCAGACACAGTGATGTGCTTACAATCCAAGATCTGCAAAGGCAGAAACAGATGGATCCTTGAGTCTTGCTAGCCAGGCAACCTCGCCTACGTGAAAGACCCTGTATTAAAAACAAAAAGGTAAGCTGGGCAGTGTGGTGCACGCCTTTAATCCCAGCACTCTGGATGCAGAGGCAGACATATCTCTGTGAGTTTGAGGTCAGCCTGGTCTACAAGAGCTAGTTCTAGGACAGGCACCAAAGCTACAGAGAAATGTTGTCTCAAAAAAAAACAAACAAACAAAAAACCCACAAACAACAACGACAAAAAAAAGGTAGACAGTGTGGAGAAAGGACACTCAAGGTTATTTTCTGACCTCTACAAGGACTTCCACAGATTCGTGCACACATACCTCCACAGATACTTGAAGCCCCACACACATGAAAACACATACGCATACACACATAAATTTTTGAATGAGCTTTCTGAGGATGATGATCCAAAACCCCTTTAAAGTCAATGATATAGAAATCTCAAATTAATAACACTGCTCTAAAAGTAGTTCTGGCCTTTGAGATTCATGCCCAGTGTTGCTCTGACCTTCACATCTATAAACACCTGCCCATTGACCCAATCTTAAAGTGCTCTACACAGCTTTCTGATTCTACATTCCTTAATACAATATTCAAACTTACCCACAACTCGGCCTTTTCCACAACCATTTTACTGTCTTCCCCTTTTCAAGTGACAGTTTTCCACATTTACATAGTACAGTTTGGCCACAGTTGCCTCCATTTTCTCTGCCACTAGACCCCTTCTCATAAACAAGTCTCCCTAGTCTAAGCTTTTACAACTACTGCAAAAGTGACTCATTAAATATGTAAATTTTAGACAAAGGAATCTTGCCTTTAAATTCTTAACTTTTTTTTAAATTTTATTACTTTTAAAAAATTTTTGTGTAGTTGTGTGTATCTTTGTGTGGCTATGTGCATGGGAGTTCCAGTTTCTGTCGAGTCTTCGTGAAGGGTTCAAATTCGATGGAGCTGGAATTATATATAGGCAGTTCTATTCCACTGAATGCAGATGCTAGGGACCAAATGCAGATCCCATGTAAGAGAGGTATACACTTTAAACTGGTGAGCTATCTGTCCAGCCCAAATCCTTAACTTTCAATTAGCCATCATGGGTTTTAGTTCTCACTCTTCAGTTCCATAGCTATGGGATCACAGAAACTTTATTTAGCTCTAAACCTCAGGTTTTTAATTCTCAGTTTGTGAACTAAGCATAATAGTGCATTCTTTAAATGTGCTGTGGAGCAAAATAAAAATCAGCAATGCAGCACATTAATGTACATAACATCACTTTTAAACTATTAGACACACATTTGGAGTTCATTATTATCAGTATTTCCTTTTTCTACTCTGTATGTTTGCCACATACTATTTTATTGCAGTGTGTGTGGGGGGGAGGGTCTGGGCACACATTTACAACAGCACATGTGTGGAGGTCAGAGGACAACTTGCCAGAGTCAGCTTTTTCCTTCTATCATGTGGGTCATCAGACTTAATGACAAATGCCTCTACCCCCTGATTCATTGGCATCCTTCTTGCACCTTCCTTCCAATATCTTTTGGTACAGATTATGGTTTGTAAATATTTTATGTTAAGGACTAGAGGGCTGGTGTTTGGGGAATTACCCACAATACTGTTTTCTGTGTGGTTACTGCTTAACTCTGTCACTTTAGCAGGAAATCAACAACAGATATGAGTGTATTAATATAAACATTGTTTGCAAAAACTGGCAACAGACTGGATTTGGCACAGGGGAGGGACATCATCTTCCTCTACTGCTAGGTTTGGCATAATATAGACTTTAGTGTGGACTTCTCAGGCTTCAGTATTCTTATTTGTTAAATCAGAGAAATAATAGTCATTTTCATGATAAGTTTAAGCCCATTACATAGAAGTGGTATTTAGATGGCTGAGTTGAGGGTAACTTGGAGTGTTATATTGAGGAATTTAGCATCTGTGTAAGATATGTGGAGCCATTTAAGATATTAGATCAATGTAAAGGTGTGACACTATATATGTGTGTGTATCCATGTATTTATAACATAACACACACACATACACACACACATATATACACACACGTGTGTGTGTATATGTGTGTGTGTGACAGCTTTAATTTCATCATCAATAGACCTCCCTCTAGCTATTTGGTACATGTACAGCTTGTCTCTATGTACCTTCAGTTTCCCAGAATATTTCCCTCACCCACCAACTCAGTGTGTATCACTGTCTTCTAATGCTTTTACAATGCTTATTTCGTTATTTAAAAATAATTCATGCATCAATATAGCATATGAAAGCAAATATTGCTGTTTGTGTGTCCCCTGCTTTATCCACTAGATTGTGAGATCCTTAAAGTCTACATCCTAGTGTTCTCTGTGTCCCCTTTCCTTGCACAGTATCTGACATGTAGTCAGTACATCTTACAAGACCATGAGAGTGACAAGGTTGTGGGGATGACTGTACAGTGACACTGCCCGTGGTTATGGTGATAATGCTGGTGGTGGTAGTACAGTGATGGCGGTGCTGGTTCCTGCGCTAAGGGCAGTAGTGATAGGGATGGTGTAGAGGTATTGATGGCATACAAATGCTAGTGATACCATGAGAGGTGACAGTCATTATTTAAGGTGGTGATGACTGTGACTGATACTGATAGTGATAAGAATATTAATGATGGTGGTAATACAGTGGTCCTTGTTATAGTGGTAACTGGGATCAAGTTCCTGTTGTGGTGATAGCAATGGTAGTGGTGATACCAATACAATTGTGGTGCCTTAGTGATGATGACGGTGGTGGTCACTGACAAAAAGACTGTGGCCACTCTGGTAGTGATGGTGGCTGTGCCATCATTGCTGGCACTAGTCCAGTGATGGGGTTGATGACATGTGCAGTCATCGCTATAGACAGTGGTAGCTGTGCTACGTCATTCATGTGCTGGGAATAGCTGACGTAGAAGAGACTTTATTCATTTCTTCTCAGTTTGAGCCAAGAATGGAATGAAGCAAATGAGTTTTTTTGGCAGAGAATAAAGTTTTGCAGGAAGGTCAAACAAGCATAATTACATCCGAGACCAAAATTACATCTGTCTTTTCCTAAGGCAACATGAAAACAAAAATGCTCACAGGACTGGAAGTGAATCATCAGATCTTAGCTGTTTTATAGGCCTCAAAATCCTTCAAGTGATTTCTTAATTATTCTACATGAAACCTCTGAGGGTAAAGTTATCCACACCCACTTTTCAGATGAGGAAATTGAGTCTCAGAGAAACAAAGATATCTTTGTGATCACATGTCTTGCCCACTTTGAAGTCAGACTTGACTGTACAACCCAGGTCTTCTTGGAATAGTTATATATTGAAATATTTTGCTTTTTAAAATTTTTGGTTATTCATCTTATTCTGCTGCTTGTAATTTTCAGCTATAAAAATGTTCATAATATTGGGTACATAGCAATATATAACATAATCTACTCTCCTATAATTTCTTAGAGGAGACCATGATATTGATATGTTCTAACTGATTCCTTAGAGAGAAAATCATGGTAGATTGATGACATATAGAGAAAGGTGTGCTGAACATGGATTACATGTATACAAACGTACATCTGAGCTACATAAAGCAAACTTAGTCAAACATAACCCTGAATAGACAAGCTTTTACAAGAAGAAATTAAACCAGGTAGTGGTGGCATACTACTTTAATCCCAGGATTTGGGAATAAGTGGTAGGCAGATCTATGAGTTCAAGACCAGCTTGGTCTACAGGAGAGCTAGGGTTACACAGAAGATTTCTGTCTCAAAATTTTTTAAATGAACATAGGAAAAGGAATAAAAGAAGAAGAGGAGGAAGAAGAAGGAGGAGGAGGAGGAG
>NW_026068079.1:420264-531604 GCF_014885135.2 Alexandromys fortis | reverse complement strand
AGGAAGGAAGGAAGGAAGGAAGGAAGGAAGGAAGGAAGGAAGGAAAAGACAAAAAAGAGGTTAGTTTCTAGCTAAAGCAAAAGGTGTCATCCTTTCCTCCAATGTTCACTGGAACTGACCCTAAGACACCCCAACCACCAGAAAAGGTAGTATCCAACAGTTGCCCCCAAACATCCAGATCTTATTCCTGCTGTCATTCAGGATCAGAGAGTCCAGGACACTCCCACAAAAGTCAGTTAAGTCACAATCTACTTGTGATTTAGTCAACTAATGGGATCTCATAGAAATTGTGAATCTGACTTGAACACAACATTTAGTTTGGGCATCAACAAAATCATCAAGTATTATCTAGAAGAGGAGGTACCAAAGGGAGCACAAGAAATGGTCATATTGTTCTGAATCTCGTAGATAAAATACTAGAATGCCAAGACTAGAGTAGGAGGACAGTTCTGAATCACAGCAAGGTCCTGGCAAAGTTCTTTGCCCTGTGGGGTTTTTTCTTTTCCCACCAGAAAAATAGAACAAATTGAATGAGATAAAAATCATGTTGTTCTGAGTTTCTCACAAGAAACTTTGTCTCCATAGAAGCAGATAGCGTAGGCTCTGTCCTATTCTTGCTTGGCTTGAAATCCTGCCTCCACCCCAGTGACTGTAATGCTGAGTGTTATTCGTGAACTTCAGTGTAGACATCTGTGAGCTGTGATCTTACAGTGCCTACTTCGGAGGAAAGAAGGTGAGGTGGGCACACATGAGGCCCCTCTTGTAATCTAGACCTTTTTTTTAAGATGTATTTATTTATTATGTATACAACATTCTGCCTCCATGTATGCCTGCATGCCAGAAGAGGGCACCAGATCTCATTACAGATGGTTGTGAGCCACCATGTGGTTGCTGGGAATTGAACTCAGGACCTCTGGAAGAGCGGCCGGTGCTCTTAACCACTGAGCCATCTCTCTAGCCCCTAATCTAGACCTTTTAATGTTTTATCTATACAGCCGCTCCTCTGCAAGAGAGATGGCGAAGAGAGGGAGAAGCCACAGAAGAGGGGGCGATAGAAGATTAAGTTGGAAGTGGAAAACAAATGGACAAAATGGGAGTGAGTACCGCCCTCCCCCAGCCTTCTTGGGTGGCCATGTTGCCCTGTCAGGATCATTTACAGAATGGCAGTAGGTAATTCCACATATTCTGACTACAGTCTGAATCACTTGAAAATATCTCAGTGCTTGGGGTGCCATGACACTTTAGAAAAGCCTGCCATTTGATTCAGGGAGGGGCACGCAAACTGGCTCTCTCATCTGGAGTGCCCCTGTGACCTATGTCCAGCAAGCCCTGTTCCCCACACCCGCTTAATACAGCCACTTGCTGGGACTTTGTATAGATGTTACTTCCTCAGAGAAGCCTTCTCAGGTCCTACCAAGTTCCTTGGCATGCATTTTCAACCCACAAGCTGAGACTTTGTACATTCCGGCTTCATTGTGTGTGACTGCTTCATGAATATCTGTCTTCTCCACAGATCTGTAGATTCCATGGAGTTAAAGACCATCTAGGAAAATAGGGGTGCTCTTCAGTGTCACAGTCCTTACAGGTTATACACACATGGAGCTAGAGTAGATTCCCAGAATCAGGGATGTGAAGACCACAGCTATTTATTCTACTACTCCTTTTTCACAATACTGGGAATAAAGGGTGTTTTGAAAAATATTTACTGAACTAGTGAGTGAATGGCTAGACCTTGCAGCTTCTCAGCTCTCTTACAGTGACATCTAGCGACCACTTTCCCAAACTTAACATTCTCTGGTGGACCATGAATTGATTTTAGAAACACTTTACTTTAGAAATTTAGAAATGCTTCCAAAAACATTGAGTATTTCAACAATGCTAAGCAAAGCTGGCAAAAAAATCCAGACACAAAGGATCCTTGATTGAGCCAAAAAGAAAAGAGCCCAAAACATCCCAACTCCACACTTATCTAAGAACATGCTGCAAGGACGCCACAGCTTAGCTTTACCACACTAGAGATGAACAGTGTTTGACCTACAGAGGCATCCGCTGCGGGATTCACACAGCAGGAAATGAGATATACACAGTCTTACTCATGAAATCTCAGAGAGGCACAACACCCATTAGATCACCTGTGTTGCTTATCAGAAACTGCAAGAGCTTCTTCACAGGCAGCCCGGGTTTCAGTTTTATAGTTTCTTAATCAGTAACCAGACTTCTATCGATTATCTGGAGGCATAGGTGTATAAAAATACCTGTACGGTTTGATGGTTGGTCTTTGGTAATGTATTGGTTGCTTTTCTGTTGCTGCAACAATACACCATGACTAAGACAACTTTAAAAGAAAACATTTAATTGGACTTATGGCTTCAGAGGGTTAGAGTCCATGCTATCATAGCAAAGGCATGGCAGCAGCCAGAACTAAGAACAGAAAGTGAAAGAAGCATTCTTGTAATAGCCCACGTCATTTAAAACCTCAAAGCCTGTCCCCTCTCCTCTGACATACTTCCTCCAGCAAGGCCACAGATCCTAATCCTCTCCCAGACAACTATTAACTGAGAACCAAGCACTCAAATGCCTAAGACTTTTCGGGGACAACTCATTCGTATAACCACAGTTAGTTTGATGATCTTCAATTTACCCACAGAAATAGACTACCCATGATATATTATGCTTTGTTATAAATTCATTACAATTTCATTACATATGCATTTGCTTATTCAGTTATAAAATATCCAAGTCAGTTTTAATGTCATAATACACTCCAACAAATCTACCAGCAAAAGAAGTTATAAACTTTACTAAAAATATATAGCATTTGTTTTCTCATACCATTCCATAACTTCCATCATGCCTATATTTACTATTTCTTTGTTTGTTTGCTTTTGTACATAGTTACACCATGCTGCATTTAGTCATAAAAGGAAATACATTTGAACTGAAGAAGTGTATGCGTGCTTTAACTTATAAAATGAGAAAGGGTATTTGCTATATAAAAATCTTTCTTTGGAACATATTTTCTTTACTTCACGCACTGTTCATTCATATCACATTGACAAACTTCCCTGTAGTGCATTAATTTGGGGCTCCTTAATGTCTACTTTATTACATTACATGACAGCTCTATCATTTGTAGTAATACGGGTTGTTTACACAGAGATCAATCTGCAACACAAATTTAATCTTTCCAACTTCCTGCTAACCATACATTACTAATACCTCGTTGCTCTAAAATTAGTTCACAAATTCCACCTTACATCATTCCAAATGAACACACCTATTTCGACCCCCTTGGACTCACCTGGATCTCCCTTTATCTCTTGGCCTTAACCATGGGAAATGCTTTCTAAATCTGGGGAGACCTTGTGCTTTTTTAGGTCATCTGCCTGCTGGTCTACTCACATTCTGACTTGCATCTCTTTTTCCCTCCAAAAAGCCCTATAAGCACCTGTGCCACTTTCTCCCCATTAGCGTGGTACTATACTGTGAAAGAGGCATGTACACCATGGAGTTCTTTGGAGCTCAGTTGTTGGTCTACCAAATTGACATCTTCAGTGCCCTGGGGCTTCTTAGGAGTTGCCAAAGAGAGAAGAATGGGCACTAACTAGTCTGTGCCTTATCTACTTCATCTTCCTCATTGACATACAATATTTTCATAGTCCTGATTTGTGGGACTGTGGTTCCATAAATTCCTGAAATGATGTATTGAAAAACATGTTCAATTCATGAATTAACATTCCAGATGGGTTAGTCAACCATGTGGCCCGGGGACCATCCCTTAGGAAGGTGAGATTTTCTATAGAAATGCAGTACTAGAGAGCTAGGCAGAAGAACCATCCCTTTCATGAGATGATGAGTTTTACTCCTCAAATACCCTCCCCAAGCACAGTAGCTTACAGAGCCATGGACACTACACTTTGTAATTCTTCCTGTTCTTCTGAATTATTCCAAAAGTATGTCTTCCCCTTGGCTATTATTTTCTTTTCTTTTCTTTTTTACCACGCTTTCCCCAATGCTTTGGTCATTGCTCTTTCTCTAAATCTCTCTTCCTCACCATACAGTTGCCATTATGAAGATGACCTCCAAAGTGGTCAACCAAATGGTGTGTTCTTTTCCCCATTTTTTTTTTCAATTATCCTCTTCTGGGTACCTTCTGACATAGACACCGTGCCAGCTCTGGAGTTCAAAACCCCAATAAAATTGTCTGTAAGCTTCCATATGGCCCCTTCCTAGTACTGATATGTTGTAGTTAAGAAGTACATGGTATGGAGATAGTGTCATTTCATGGTTAAGCATGTAAGTTCTACAAGGGAACAAATCTGAGAAAAACACCACATCCATGAGGTTTTCTCTGTAGGATCAATCATATAGAATTGCTATTATGTAACCAAAAATGGCCAAACAACAGGGATTTCAAATGGATCAGTATTTTTAAGTATAGCATAGGCTTGAGAGTAATGAGACAAGCATTGTTAGGTTTTTACCAAACCCATGCATTCTTCCTGTAGGTTCCTCAGTTCAAATATGTTTCTCTGTCTCTGTTATAGACAATGACTGAGCTGCTATAATTCAAGGGACTGGAATTGACATTTGCTGTCTTCAAAGCCTGGCTCATTGAAAACTTTGACATATAACCACCCCCCCCAAATTCTATATTCTTCAACAGTGACCATTGCAATGCCAGGTTAATGGTACAAAAGTATACCAGGCTATGGTGTTGAACCACCTCTCAGAGGAAAGCTGCCTATTAATCAAAATCATTAATTTGAGATTCCACACAAATAAAGTAATATCTACTGTTTTGGGAAACTGAGATTTGGGGATTTATCAGTTATTGCAGCTAGTGTCATGAAACTATATAGTTACTGGAACTATGAAGGTTTTGTATAGGTACCTCCTATTTGGGATAAAATGATGAAAATAGGTGGCAGGAATCACCATGTTGCTATTGTCACTGAGGACAGTCCTCATTGGCAAAGCATCCGTAAGGACAGGAGCTTCGAGTGTAGGCCAGGTTTCACTTGGCACCTGGGCCACAGACGCTCACCTCCTTTGTGCCATTGTCTTGGATGAGGGTGTAAAGTGGTACCACACGGTTAATCTCCAGAAGCACTGGTGTGGGGCTCAGCTGCTCTTTGCCTGGCCGGCGGCAAAGGTGACAGGTAGACGGACATCGGCCCTTCTCCTCACATCGAATCTCCACACCTGAGATGAGCTGGTCATCTGATAGCATCTGGGCTGTCAGTAGACCGGAGAGGTAGGTAATGAAGGGCATGGATTTCAGTTCCTTCTTGCTGCCCAACTCCGTGGTCTCTAGAGGGTTATAAAAAATAAGTAGTAGCATAGGTCAATCCAATATTCTCTAAATGACTAAAGTTCTGGTCCCACAGAAAGCATTTATTGAGGGGCTGGTACTTGTCAGAAAATAACAAAGATAATAAAGTGATTTGTTCATGATGCTTTGGAAAGACGACTGGCCTAATGGTTAAGAAAACATCATGATGTCTTGCTCTGCTATTTATACTAGACAAACTGTTGCTTTGTGTAGCCCTTACTTTCCACATGTTAAATTTGTAGGTTGCATGAAATGATTCTACAAGCAAGATGTAAATACTCAGATATTTTTCCCAACCCGAAATTCTCTTCTGTCTATCATCAGCTTACACAAATTATACCCTTCTTTTAAGTTAGTACTCCGGTTTTATATTTTCCATAAAACAATATAATGAGGGAAGCATGAGCATCAGGTCAAGCCAATTTTGGTTTAAATGACAGTTATGCTTGCTAAAACTTCTGCAGCTTTAAGGGGGGAAATCTTTTAATGTTCAAGTATTTGGATTACTAGGTGTTTGAAATGGGGTTAATAAACCATTGAAATCAGTTATAAGTGGCAAGTGGTATAAATGGAATTATCTGGAATGGACATGATTTCCTCTTCTGGTCTGTTCCATTGGGAAACTTCCTATTAGGCCCATTTTGTCAGGAGCTCCCTGGATATAGTCTGGGCTCACTGTGCTTCCTATTGTGGTCTTAGTAGTTCCTATCTCTGTGTCTTTGCTCATGGTGTTCTGACTTTCTCTTCTGCTCTGCACATCTTTTTTTTTTAATTATTTGTTTATTTATTTAAGATGTATACAATATTCTGTCTGTGTGTATGCAGGCCAGAAGAGGGCACCAGACCTCATTACAGATGGCTGTAAGCCACCATGTGGTTGCTGGGAAATGAACCCACGACCCTTGGAAGAGCAGACAATGCTCTTAACCACTGAGCCATCATCTCTCCAGCCCTCTGCACATCTTTTATATCCAGTAATGCTCTGACTGAATCTATGTAATAATCGTTTCTTTATAGTCCCAACTCTGAATAAATATGTCTCTTTCTTTCATTTTCTCTCACTTCTTAAACCATATTATTAACATTTAATGACGTGAGCCCTTGTCACCTGTCTACTTTGGTATCTATCATGATGCTAAGGTAATTCTGGGGATATGCTTGATATTAACAGATGGCGCTTGGGAAACTATGAGTGAAGGAAAATACACTCACGATCCAGTTCAGAAATTTTGAAGAATTCTTAAAATCATAAGAAGCAGGACAGCAAGATGTCTCAGTATGTATTAGCCTTTGCAGCACAAACTTGACATCCTGAGTTCCAGTCCTGGAATCCACACACTGGTGGAAGGCAAAAATTAACTCCACAATGTTGACCTCCTCCCTCCACACATGTCATACACATACAAACACGCTGCATCCGATAAAAATAATTGTGGCTGTAGAGATGGGTCAGCAGTACAGAGCACTTGCTTCTCCTGTAGGTGGACCCAGATTCAGTTCCTAGCACCCACACAGCAGCTCATAACCATCTGTGACTCCAATTTCAGGGGATCCCAAGCTCTCTTCCAGCCTGAATACCAGGTACATGTATGCTACACACATACTTGAAGACCAACACTAATACACCTTAAAAATAAACAGACAGACAGAGAGGCATACATATAGACAGACAAGATAGACAATAAAATCCTAGAGAGTGTCTCAACAAACTGTTTCCACAGGACAAGAGTTAATTAAATAGATAGGAGCTAATACCTACCCATTTCTCAGCTTCAAATACTGTAGTTCTACTTTTATTTATTTAGTAAACTGGTTTTTAATATAAGATTTTATACAGAAATAGAGGCTTGGTGCTGTACCAAAAGCTCCAAGATACCCAGCAATGAGTATGACCCAGAGGGTGACAGTATGTGGATGTGACTTCAAAATGTGCAAGGCACAATCTGAATGCTAACACAGAGGAAGCCTACATTAAGAAACAGAGCATGGTCCTCCAGATGACAGCATTTACCATTTACCAAATCTGGGGAAATAAAGGTAAATCCCTACCTCAGTGGCCACGTGGGCACTAAACACTGAGGTCAGAAGGGAAAGTAAGAGGTTTCTCCTGCTCCTGCTCTGGCTTGCAGTGACACGCAGCTGATCTGGAAATGAGCTTGCTGAGTAGAAATACAAATAAACTCGGCCTCCATTCATTACTCTTTCTGTCTGGGGTCTGGGCTCCACCTTTTCTGTCTGGCTGTCAGCAAATGCATATGAGCTTCTCAGATCAAAGGCTCTGGGGGAGGAAGACAAGGAGAATTCCAGCTAACCACTGCTTCAGAGGATTTAAATAAGGGTAGTTACTAAGAAAAACAAAACTAGCCTGTGAAAAAGGCATCCCAGCAGCTGGGAGACTGAGAGAGTTTTAGATCCAGACAGGACACAAAAGGAGCATGGAAGGGAACAACCATTTGGATAGATGATCAAGAAGAAATTCAAACAAAATTCAAACAGTAAGAGTATTACAAGTTGAGGGGAAAAAGTATGGTGTGTGAGGCATAATCATTCCACTTTCTGCTTTTGTAAATAAAAC
This sequence comes from Alexandromys fortis, assembly GCF_014885135.2. Classification (NCBI taxonomy): domain Eukaryota; kingdom Metazoa; phylum Chordata; class Mammalia; order Rodentia; family Cricetidae; genus Alexandromys; species Alexandromys fortis. The sequence continues at coordinate 523,694 of NW_026068079.1, read as the reverse complement.
TTTGTGAGAAATTAGATATACTCGTTCATTTATGTATTATATATGACCATAGAGACAGAATTGATCAGTTATCCTAGGGACTCTATGTATCACAAAGGATAAAACGTACTATATGCCTCTTTACAGGAAATCTTCAGCAACTCCTGTGTATATCTCTTGCATACAGAGTAGGGCACTGAGTTCCAGAGCCATGAGACTTACCTCTAGTAAATATGAAAGTATGAAGGATTAGGTAATAATGAAAAACAGTAGAAACAAACAATCAATACATTTGGACCACGACCCTCCAAAGCATGAAAACATAGTGAGATATCTTTGCTTCCAAAGCAAATTATGACACAACAAGGTACTTAAAAGAGACTCATTAGAAATTCTTATAGATATAATCCTCCTATTATAAACCAGGATAGGTATCTCATAAAGGAAAATTACTTTCTAAGACCAAGCAATGTATTGGTAGCCAATTAATCATATGAATTACTCTTCTCTCCTATTTATTTGTCTAGTTCTTACAAACTGGAGGGTAAAGCACTGGGCTATCAGTATTCCACGTAAGTTTATTTGCTTGCTTGTTTCCTTTTAATGCAGAAGGTCTCTGTTTCTCAGGCTGGCTTTGAACTCATGTTCCTCCTCCTCTGATTCTCTAATCCTGGGACTAGTTTTCATGTTCTACCACTCTTGGCTAAATAGCTTGAGTGTTAAAATATAGATGACATCACCCCAATGGCCCTTTGCCACATGCACATAATTTATTTAGCAAGAAATATTACTCATTGCTCAGGGTTTTTTTAATCCCTCATCAAGTAAGCCTCCCTAGGCATCTTGTTAACGATGTAACTATCCATTTACTAATCAAATAATCAATAGTCTTTGGTGCTGTGCTTTGATCAATAAATCTTTAGCTTTTTCCATTCATCATCCTCTGTAAGTGGGGTTGAAAGGTAACAAATCAGCCTAAAAACAGCAACACAGCAGCGGTGTAGAATTAACAGATGACCCAAAGGGCTGACTTTGTAAAAGGAGGGTACTTGGCAGACATTTGGTCGATATTATTTTTTAACAGGCAAGAAAGTGAAAAACAAAATAGGAAAAGAGACTCACTTTTAGGTCCCATCCATAGTTATTAACAATAATTCTTTTCTCAAAGGTTGTGCCATGCCTAAGCTATGACCTAAATGAGTGTTCCAGCAGGAAAGACCATTAGCCATTAAGTTGTGAAAGATAAATTCCTGATCCAGCCCTACCCTGTGGCTAAAGTCATCTTCCCTAAAGGCAACCCATGTAGCTCTCCTGCTTTAAACCCTCTGTAACACTTTCCTGCTCTTAGGCTTACAGTGTGGGATCTAGACAATCCACTGTTCCCAGTCTCAGCGTTGTCTCGGCGTCTGTTCCACCTCATTCTCCTTTTCTCAGCTGCATTGACCTCTAACATTGCATACAGCCTGCCTCTTTCTGTTAGTACTAGCACGTGCTCCTCTCCTACAAAATGCTTCTGTCTCATCCTGTGTCCTTGATTTCTCCTGGCTGACTTTTATTCATGACCCAAATCTTTATGCAAATATTAATCATTCAGGGAAAAAATTACTCTATGTCATTAATGTATACGATTTCTTATTACAGATTCACATTGCACCCTGATTTCTGTATCCTGTTTCAACAATGTAAAGTGTATTAAAGGAAAGGCTGCGTTGGTTTTGCTGATGTACAGATCCCGATCTACCTTACACAGTTCGTGAATCATGTCAGGATTATAAAACAGCTTTTATTGAGATCTAGGGATTGATCCAAAGCCCCTCCCTCATGCTAACCAAGCGCTCCACCACTGAACTAGTACTATTGTTAAATTTTGTTTTGAGTTTGGGTCTCACAAGTTACACAAGTTGGTCTCAAATCTTCGTAATCCAGGAAGTCCTGAAAACTACTATCCAGCTACCTTAGACTTCCAAGTACTTGGGATCACAAGATCTTACCACAAGTCCTGGCTTCAAAAGCATTTCTGATAAATGTTTGTTGCAAACAAAGCATGCTTGTATGCCCAGGCCACTGTGCTAGGCTTTTGGAACATCATGAACACGCAAGAGTCAGGGTTTGGGATCAGAAGCATGACAAGTTGCTAGGGAGATATGACTGCCTCACAAAATAAGATCCATCTTTCAAAGGAAAAAAACAACAAATAAGGCAGATGGTTGAGTTCTCATGTTCTGACCTCTGGGTTTACATGTAGGCCCTTGCTTTGAGAGTAAGGGAGAGTTGAGTTGAGACAGGCTGTCTGTTTCTAACAGGAAAAAGATAAAGAACATTCTGAAGAGACTTGTCCTCTGTTCACATTTCCCGTCCCTCTGAACAATGCTTCCAAAACAGGATCATGTCTGGTTTCAACACTACAACCCCTTCATTTGAGAACCTGCCAAATGAACTCTCTTCTTTCTCCTCCCAAATTCCTGCCGGGTATTATTTTGTTGCCACCAAAAAAAAAAAAAAAAAAAAAAGCCTCGGCTGAAGTGACAGCTCCGTGTTGGGAAAGCAGCCAAAGCTTTTCGGCAGGAGGTGATGGCACCATTGCCCTTATCCAGAAAACCAAACAAAGGCGGCGGACTAAGGGCTTCTGGGAGAGCCAGAGCTACACGGCTGTAACAGTGCACGGCACTGCCTTTCTAGTCAGACAAGCTTCGCTTTAGCAATAGGCTCCTACTTTAAGCATTTGAAGGCTCCACGGGGATGACAGGGACTCAAATTAGAAGCATGAAGGGAGGAGGGAAAAGAGTGAACCGTTTACGTCATAAAGAGTGGCCGTACTTCCATCAGTGGCCTCCCAAGCTTTACTGAAAGGAATCTCTTCTGAAGAGGAATTATTGTGTTCTGATGGGGGAACACAGAACACAGTATAATTCACGGCCAGACCCACAGAGACAAGTACTACCAACAGAATACAAGAGATAGAAGAAAGAATATCAGACACTGAAGATACCATAGAGAAAATAAACACACTGATCAAAGAAAACAGTAAAACCAACAAATTCTCATCACAAAACATTCAGGAAATCTGGGACACAATAAAAAGACCAAACCTAAGAATAATTGGGGTAGAAGAAGGAGAAGAAGTACAGCTTGACGGTACAGAAATCTGAACCAAAGGGAAAAGACCCACCTGAAATGTCGTCAGCGAGCCCTATGCTGCTTTGTTGCTCCGTGTGAAGTTACCAACCTAACTCAGCCCGCAGTCATCAGGGTGTCCTTTCCACAGGACACTATAGAACTAAACATCCCCGTGGGGATTAAAGGAGGTGCCTGGCATGAGTTACTCACTCAGTCAATAGGAGCTGCTGTTGTTCGCTGTCACCGTGGTTGCTACAAATGTTTTGTTGCTGTTGTAACAGGATGTTAAAATTGAAATTTCTATTGATACACCAAGACATAATAGAAGTGAGATTCCCAACATCAAGCCCATAGACACAGAACTTAAAAATGACACACAACCTAAAAGCCAGCTCCATAACTCTGGAAACCTCTGCTAGAACAAAGAAACCAAAACAAAAACTGAACAGAGCCCAGTGAGTAAAGGGAAGACCTAAGGATATTTTCTTTGAGACAGTTATTGCCATGTTTGGGGTCTACAGGATCCTAGGAGCACATTCAGACAATTTTGTCTACTGACCGCAACTTTGCTAGTGCTACTTACAGAATTTGGTACTTGATAGAAACTGGGAAAAGCAGTAGTCAAGGGTCTATCCTCAAAGAAACTCTAATGGCCTGTGTTAGAAGAGCAGAAAGGACTGCAAGGGGATTCCAATACAGAGGATGCTGGGCAAGAAGTGATTGTTTTCTCCATGGACCAAAGCATAAGATGGCATGGATGCTTTTGAGTTCTGCACAGAGTCTCTAACATCGAGTGTTCGTGAAGTGAACTACCAGGAAAAAAAAGAGGGATCTGCATTAACCAGCAAAATAAAATGAAAATAACAATGGCCCTGGTCTTGAGAGAAATCTCTACCATTGGGCATCATAGCATAGACATTTACCCAAGAGAAAGCAACAACTTTAAAAATCAATTGGAATTGAAAAGGGCAGAGTCAGACAAAGTCCCCATAGCCATCTCTGGCATTCTCTTCCTGTGCTTTGGTAATGGAGGCAGAAGAGAGCAAAGTGCAAGAATTCCAGCAAAAGCAGTCATACCCCGTCCATGCTACCACGGAGAAGGGCAAGGAGACTGACTCGTCATGTTATAGATGATGCCTTCACCTGGACTGCCACACTGGGAACTGTGCTGACAGTGCAGACTGTCACTGTTCTACAAGGGATAGCTGAGCAGATGCAATCGTATATGATTTGTGTCCAAGGTCAAGGAACATTCTTCTAATGAATGAGTTAAAAGCAGTATGAGAACACACACTCTTACAGATTCTATTTGACTGCTTTCATTTCTACTGTCAATGGAAACAGTAATTCTGACAGTACTTACCACATTTGTAACTTTCGCTAAGGTGCTAATTCAATAATTATCTGTCATGCTAACCTAAGTACAAGGACCATGGCCAATTTTAATGAAATTGTGTATTTTTGACACAAAAACAATTTGTTTGCATCATTGCAACAGTCTGGAGATAATACCTGAGTGAATGAATGAGTGCAGGTATACATATGACTTCCTTTCCTTTAATACTCCTAATTGTATAACAATATGTTAGGGGCTGGAGAGATGGCTCAGCGGTTAAGAGCTTTGCCTGCTCTTCCAAAGGTACTGAGTTCAATTCCCAGCAACCATATGGTGGCTCACAACCATCTGTAATGAGGTCTGGTGCCCTCTTCTGGCCAGCAGGCATACACACAGACAGAATATTGTATACATAATAAATAAATAAATAAATAAATATTTTAAAAAAACATTATGTTAGACTCCAAACCTACCTCAGTTTACCTACCAGATTAAAGGCAGCAGGACTCAACTGTGTTTTACTGATGACCACTAACAAAGCAAGTAACTTGCATAAGGCCATATAATAGGTAAAGAGTCTAGCTGTTGCTAGACTATTCTACTCTCTTTTTTCTTACATATATTCCCTCTTGGAAAACGTTTTGGTACCAGTTTTCATCCTGCTTGAGTCCCTTCCATTTCTTACATGTGTCTCATTCCTGTTCATGTCACCCCCAGGTAACACACCCAACCTTCCTCACCACTTTCATAAACTAGTATGCTTTCATGGGTAGAAAAACTTTTAAAAGTCACATAGTTGGTAAAACAACCCAATCTTTTATTTGCTATGAAATTACCCTCCTATTATTTCTTAGACACTTTTAATGGCATGAACCTTCCTCAGTCTTCTGGGTTCTTCATGGATAAACACTATTAAATATAGGCTAGCATCCACGCTGGGGCAATTATCATATTAAGCATTGAATTCAATTTTAGATTTTATGTTATTTGGGTACCTTGCAGTATCTACACTTGCCTCCTATTCAACAAGCTAAAGCTAGCTAGCTAGCTATGTAGATGAAATTTACATCACAGAGACTGTAGAGCACTATGGTCTGGGTTCCCATAAAGTGTATGTCTGTGTTTTGTGCTATGTGAATGTGCTCATTTGGGAAACAGAGGCAACAATGCAGAGTCCCCATACAAGAAGAAGGTGGGTTTACAAAGCGCATACACAAATGACCTTCTGATCTAATGACCTCCTGACCTCAACTAACTCGGCAGCTTCTCACTAAGTGCACAACAGAGCTTGAATTTGAATTCCAGCTCCTGTTTTCCAGTCTGGCCACTTTGATTAGTTATTCACCTCTCTGGTGTGTTATTTTCTTAACTTTGAAATGTCAATGATAATAGTTCTTTTTATTATTATTATTTGAGGGATTAATGGGAAACAGAACTTAAGGAAGAATGTCAGGACAATGGTGTCAAAAGCATCTACAGAATTCATTTAATCTGGCCGTTCTTGGCCTCCATCACATCATTTTTCAGTTCTGAAACAAATTTAAATCTTTACATCTTCTCTTGACAGCCACTTGGTGCTTTAGCAATGAGAAATTTCTCTTCAACTTCTTGCTTTCTTTCTGCTGAGTAGGTCGGTCAAGAACTGAGCAGAATTCCACAGCCATTGAGACTGACTGCTTAACTTCAAATCACAGGCAAGTTATTTCACGTCTCAAACTTTAGTGAATTGGTGATTTTTAATTCCCCATTCAAGTGTTCTGAATGCCAAATAAGAGAAGCTCATGACTGTGACTTCCTGTGATCCTATAATTCAATAAAAATAGAAATTGTTGTCACCTTCTTCAGGCTTAGAGTAACCAGCACAACCTAGAAGAGGGCCTTGTCTTGAGAGGAAGCAGTTTTCTTCTGAGGGCACTGCGCAGAAGCTCTCTGGTGGCTAATGTTTTGGGCAGATATGGGAAGCAGTCAGATGTGTTCATAGTATTCTTTTCTGCCACTTGAGACTGGGTTGTGACTAGTCAAAGGCAGAAAATCAGTCCAAGTGTGATCTCCTGCTGCCCTCTAGTGTCTTTTTAGGGTGGTTGCTCTTGGAAACTACAACTTTTTACCAGAGACAGTGTAGGTTTACAAGGTACAGGGCTACTGAGTCAAAGTTACTGCCATAATTAACAGTTGAGAAAGGCATTTGTTTAGCCGACTTACGTAGGAACAGGTTTGGAGGAAGACACCATGGGGGAGAATAGGAATAACAATCTGTTCAGCACTTGTGGTTCTCAGGTATAGACATCTGAGTATATATGCTGGGAAGGTAAACAGAGATGAGATTTAAGATACAGAAGACGTCAAAGATAATAGGGAAAGATAAACTTCCAGATGGCAGGATATGGCAAAATGCTGTTTTCAGATTTCTCAAAACTAAGCCATGTGATCAAGGCTTCATTTAGTCTGCGCTCTACTTTCCAGGTTACTGTCCACGGAACTGAACTGAAAAAGAGGAGCACCTTTTTCAGTTCACCTTTTTCGCCTGGTCCGTATAAAGAATGACTTACAGGCTAGCTGCAGGCTTCTAAGTGACCATGGATAAGGTAAACAAATAGAAGCTTATACATTTTTAGTGTGTAAAATAAGGGTAAGGTGAATGATAATACAGCTATTAAATTTTAATATAATGAATTTCCACAATTCTTCCTATTTGTATGTGCGTGTGAGGGGGTGCCTGAGTGCAGATATGTCCACGATATCTCTGCAGGCCCCTGTGGAGAACAGAAGAAGCTACCAGATCATCAGGAACTGGTGTTAGAGAGGGTTGTTAGCTGCACGGTATACTCAGGACTGAACCTGAATCCACTGCAAGAGGAGCAAGTGCTCCAGACATGGGAGGGAGCTCTCCAGCCCCCTACTAATTCACAGTAGAAGTGTTATTACCTTTAAGAGGCAACTGAATGCAACGAAAGAGTAAGATTAAGAATAGAAACACTTCCCAACCTTCTAGGTTTTGTTACACACGTGATGCGGTGTTTGTCGCGGCTTTACTAGCCCTGAATTCTCCTCCCTGGGATCCAGTTCAAACACTGCCCTTACTTGTCCTGCTAAAACGCAACCCCCAGGGCTCAAAGATTCATCCTTCCACAGTTCTCACTCCCTCACTCCAGTTTTAGAGGGTTGGGACACATGGTCACATCTGCTCTCTGGCTTCTGACGGCAGTAAGTAGCTTTCAAAATTACTGCTTAAACGGGAGGAGGCAGCAAACTACAGGTATGAAAGTCAGCATCAGTTCTATTTCTCTTTTTGTTGCTGTGATAAAAAAAAACTGACTGAAAGCAACTTAGGGAAGAACATGTTCATTTATGAAACAGAGACATGAAGGAACACTACTTACTAGTTTGCTGCCTCCGGCTTGCGCAAGTACCCATCTTCCTTATGCAGCACAGATCCGTCCAGGGGTTCTACCATGCCCAGTAGGCTATGCCTACACTTATTAACAACAACCAAGACAAAGACCTCACAGACATACCCACACACCAACCCAACGTAGGCAATTCCCGAAGTGACACTCCCTCTTCCTAGGTATGTCCATATTTGAGTCCAGTTGACAAAACATATCAATGGATCCAAGAAAAACTGGGTTGATGCTTGCTTGCTTGCCTTATTTTTGAAGGCTTTCCTGCTGTGTTAAGCTACCTTCCTTTCTGTGGGGATACTAAAGATTCGGGTCTGGATAGCTATACGTTCCAGAACTGGAACATGCAATTTATATTTTTTCTGTTCATGACATCATAGCAATTAGCAAAACAATTCTTGAAATAATAAGCAGCTCAGTTGTTAGAGAACTTGCTTTCTTAGCAATCACTGGATTCAACTCCCAGCACTACAATAAACCAAGTATGATGGTACACTATGCTAATTTTAGCACTTGGAAGGTAGAGGCAGGAGGATCTGGAGTTCAAGGTCATCTTCTGCTACTTGGCGAATTCAAAGCAACCCTGAGATACAGAAGCCCCATCTTAAAATAATGCAGGAGGGACTTTCAAGATGGTTCAATGTTTGAAAAGGCTTCTTTCTTTAGCAGATGGCCTGAGTTCAGTTCCCAACATGATCGTCATCCTCCTCATAGCTGTCTAGAATTTCAGCTCCAAGAGCTCCTAGGAACCCAATGGCCTCTTCTGACATCCATGGGCACTGCATGGGCATTCAAACACACATGAATAAAATGTTACTATCCATATGAAGTCTACAGACAATCAACAGGAAATTGGTTGGAAAACCATGGTGTATCTGAAATAACGGGGTCACTATCAGAAACTTGAAGCTAGAACAATGTTTGTTGTATGTGAGGTGGAGTAATCAGAAGCACATTTTATTAAATGGGAAAAGAATATGCACAGCAGTATTTATAGTTCTTCTGTGTGACTATAATGGAATAGTATGAAGATACATATCCAGGACACATATACAATTTCTATATTGTTTTCTCTGGGACATACTGGCAGGTTTACTCAAACTAATAAAATGGTTACCTACAGGGATAGCAGAGAAACAAGGCCAATAATATTTCATACCTTGTTTTATAATATTAAACTTTACAAAAGTTCTAGATAATTTTTATATTATTATTATTATTAAAGACAAGAAATATATATTCAAATTATAGACACACTGAAAGATATCTATTGTATATCAGAGAATTAAAAAGAGAAATAGAGAGGCTAGAAACATGACTTGGTCATTAAGAGCATTGCAGCTCTTGCAGAGGACCCACTCTCGATTCCCTGCATGCATATGACAGGTAATAACTGTCTACAACTCCAGTTCCAGGGAATCTGAAATCCTCTTCTGGCCTCCATGGTACTGCATGCATATGGTGCACTGACATACATGCAGGCAAAAAACACTGTTACACAAAAGAATAAAAATGAACAGAAAAAGGAACTAGATGAGAAGAGTAACATCTAGTGTCTTTAAACACAGCATCTGTATGTTATATGCCTAGTGATGTTATTCCAAGTAGGAAGGAATCTAGGAGCAAGTGCGAAAGTAGACTTAAGGGTGTGCTCACAATTTTGTTTATGAAAATATTATATCACAGGTAATAAAATCAGAGAAATGGATTGACAAGCTGGTTCAGCAGTGAAAATCTCTTCCTGCTGCTCCAGAGGACATGTGTTGGATGCCCAGCATTCACTTGGCAGTTCACCACCTTCAGCTTCAGTTTCAGGGGATTTACAACCTCTTCTGGCCTCTGCTTGTATCAGGCACATGCATGGTGCACAGACAGGCAAAGCAGTCATATACATAAAATAAAATGAAATGATAAAGGAAAGAGGTCATGGAGAATGAGAGAATCATAAAAGCACTGTTTTCAATGTCTAGTAAAAAGAAGTTATCTAGATAGCTACCACCAATTTATCCTATCCTATCCAGTGTAAACTCTTAGAAGAAAGGCTGCTGGGGAAATTTTTCATGGACAAAGTAAACTGACAACACAGCCCACTACCACTCTTTGACTAAATGTCACTCATCTGCACATTAAGTCCTGATACAATGCTATAGTAAGTGCATAGGTCTCCCGATCTACTCTAGAAGAATTTGGGGTTTGTGAATATGTAGAAGGAGAAACAATACACCCTTTTTAGGGTCCTAAAATGAAAATTTAGCATTTCTTTAAATTATGGATTCAAGCAACATATCAGAATGATTCAGAAAATTCCCTATAATCTTGACATAATTCAATTTGTACACATTTGAATCACACAACAGCAGTTCCAAATACTTCAAAACAGTTATGCTCACTGTTACTTAGAAATCATGAGAGGTATTGTATTCCACTAAATCTTATCCCTAGCAAGTAAGCATATGTTACTTACATGTTAAAATATTTTGAGTTACTCTATCTTGACATCCTTTCTTTCTTTATGGTCCATATGTATTTTATTTTATGCATTTGCAATCATATTTATATTACAACTGAATTTTCTAGATACAATCTAGGAAACAAAAAGTGATGACTCCCTAAGAAAGAGGAGGAAGTTAACACAAGGAGAAAAATGTGTCAGTTAAAGTTTCAAATGACCCAAGGTCCTTGTCGAATAACATCATAGGCAATGAAAGAAACTATAGCCACCATACAGCAGAAAAGACTAGCACAATATGCAGAAATTTTGATCATAATTTGAATATCCTAACAATTAAAATTTATTTTAAATGCTGGGTAGCTATGTCAAAATTATGTTTAAATATCTTTAAAAAAATAAGATAGCTTTAAATGTGCATACTGTGGACATTTACAGGAGGATGAATAGAGTATCTGGGATTTGATTTAAAACATGTCAGTCAACTGAAACAAATTGGGATAAGGAAAAGCAGGAGCCACATTGGAAAGAACATTGGCAACAATCATAGCTAGGTAATGGGCACACAGAGATTCTCTGTGCCATTCCTTCTTCCAGAGCATGCACTTAATACACTCCTTAACAAAACCTATGGTGCTCATCAGAGTCATGAGTTCTACATCTTGATTGGCTGGCAGCAGGAAGAAAGAGTGATGGACCTGGCTTTAGCATCTGAAACCTCAAAGCCCAACCTCAGTGACACAATTCCTCCAATAAGGCCATACCTCCTAATAGTACCACTTCTTCTGAGTCTATTGTGGCAAATTTTATCCAAACCACCACACTCTACTCCCTGGCCCCCATAGGCTTGTAGCCATATCCTAATGCAAAAATGTACTTAGTCCAACTTCAAAAGTCCTCTTGTCTCTCACAGTCTCAACAATGTTTAAAAGTTCAGTCTCTTCTGACACTCACAGCAATCTCTTAAATTTAATTCCCTATAAAATCAAAGTCAAAAAGCAGATCACATACTTCCAAGATATAATGGCACCGGATATACATTATCATTACAAAAGGGAGGAAAGGGAGCATAGTAAGTAAATACTGGACCAAAATCAGCTGGGCAAACTCCCAAACTCTGTATTTCCATGTCTGATGTCAAACTGCTCTTACCTGAACTGTTACATAAACTGGACATAAAAAACTGAGAGAGAGGACTGCTGAACTTGCCTAAAGGTCCTTTGGGGTTCCTGTTTCATGAAAGAGTCTGCTAGACATTCTGCAGGATACAGAAAAAAGTGACTAAACTGTCTTTGGAATTTCCTGCTTCATGAAAATGTGTTCTGGATATTATGGGACTGTAGGCTGAAGATGGATGCCCCAATGGTACAGAGGAACTTTGGATGACTGTCCAGGCAGCAAGATGTCTCTGTCATTTCTAGAGTTTGGAAGTTGCTTATTTCTTGTTTATGTAGGTAATATTATATCCTTCTGGAGTCTTTGATGGAGTTGAAGAATAAATAGATAGTTATAGTTTTCCTTAGTTATAATAAAAGATAAAGTATATATAAATATTGTAACTGTCATTCTTGCTTGATAGCTGTTTTCATTATATGTAATTTTACTATGTTAAAGTTAAAGCCTTTCTTTTTGTTTAAACAGAAAAGGGGAAATGGTGTAGGAGGTCCTTCTGTATTTGTGTTGATTTCATTGGTTGAATAAAGAATCTGCCTTGGCCTTTTGATAGGGCATAAACTTAGGTAGGCAGAAAACACAGAACTGGATGCTGGGAGAAAGAAGGCAGGCAGAGAGCTGCCGCCATGAAGCTGCCAGGTCAGACATGCTGAATCTTTCCTTATAAGCCATGACCTCATAGTTCTACACAGATTATTAGAAATGGGTTGAATCAAGATGTGAGAGTTAGCCAGTAACAGGCTAGAAATAATGGGCCAGGCAGTAATTTAATTAATACAATTTCCACGTGGTTATTCTGTGTGTAAGCTATCTGGGTGGGACAGAACAAGGGGCTGTGCACCTACAACATTAGCTGGGCTGTGATGGTGCATGACTTTAGTTCCAGCACTTGGGTGGCAAAGTCAAGGGAATCTCTGATCTAGAGGCCAGCATGGTATACAGAGTCAGTTTCAGAATGTCCAGGGCTACCCAGAGAAACCCTTTCTTAAAAAACAAAAACCAAAGGCCAAACAAATAAAAAAAAATAGCCAACATGCATAGAGCACTTTGTAGTTAACTCATTAAGCCCATTAGATGATCTGTTAAGCCAGGCATGGTAGTGCACAGATTAGTCCCAGCACATGAGAGGTAGAGGCAAGTTCAAGGCCAATATGGTTTACAAGTCAAGTTCCAGAAGAGTCAGAGCTATACAGAGAAACCCTGTTTCCCAAAACAAAGCAAGAAAACCAAAGAATGATCTGCTAAGTTATTGAATATTCACATTCCTTTAAGGTTGACAACTAATACTACCCACATTTTACAAAAGTGTAAAATGTGAATGTTCATGCAAAGTCACAAACTTTCTCAGTTCCAACAAGTTAGCAAGTTGTGGCTGTTTGAAAAAAAATACCCACAGAGTGGCACTATTAGGAGGTGTGGCCTTGTTGGAGGAAGTATGTCACTGTCCAGCAAGCTTTGAGAGCTCTTGAACTCAAATTCCCTCAGTGTAAGTCAGTTGACCTCCTGATGCTTGCAAAATGTAGCACTCTCAGTTCCCACAGCACATTTGCCTGCATGCTACCATGCTGTCTGTCATGATGATAATGGACTGCACCTCTGAAACTATAAGCAAACCATCCCAGTTAAATGTTTCCTTTATAAGAGTTGCTGAGGTCATGGTGTCTTTTCACACAGCAATGGAAACCCTAACTAAGAAAGAAATCTTATTCCAAGTCTACCTCCACATCCCCAGATAACCTGCAGGTTGGTGAAGCAGTAGTTGATTAAGATTTCACAGCTCTCAATCTTTAAAGACAAGGTGTTCTCACTAAGTAAACTTGTTAATGATTACAAGTCTTGGTAAAGAGCAATATTGTAGGTTAGGCCAAATGCTAAATGCTTTCTCATTTTGCTCCTAAGAATATTGTAAGAGTTGGCTATTGCAGAGCATAAATCTTCTTTCCCAATAGCAAACAACATAAAATATCCTGGGGTAACTCAAACCAAACAAGTGAAAGACCTGTATGACAAGAACTTTAAATCTTTGAGGAAAGAAATTGAAGACGATAGCATACAATGGAAAGATGATTTTGGATAGAAAGGTTTAACGTAGGAAAAAATGGCAAACTTACCAAAAGCCATCTACAAGTTCAATGCAAGCCCCATTAAATCCCAACACAATTCTTTTCAGACTTCAAAAGAAAAATATTCAACTTTGTTTGGAAAAACAAAAAAATCTATCATAGGCAAAAAAATCCTGTATAAGAAAGGAACTTCTAGTGCCGTCACCAGCCATGACTTCAAGCTCTACTGATGTGGGAGTGTCATATATCAGTTGCTTTCATTGGTTAATTAATAAAGAAACTGCTTGGCCTGATAGGTTAGAACATAGGTGGGTGGAGTAAACAGAACAGAATGCTGTGAGGAAGAGGAATTGAGCTCAGACACCATGTCTCTCCTCTCCGGGACAGACAAGATGAAGCTCAGACCCAAGATGGATGTAGGCTAGAATCTTCCTGGTAAGTCACCACCTAATGGTGCTACACACATTAATAGAAATGGGCCAAGCAGTGTTTATATGAATACAGTTTGTGTGTTGTTATTTCGGTGCATAAGCTAGCCAGGAGGCCAGGAGCCAGGTGGCGGAACACAGCCCATGGCTCCCTACTACACTCTACTATAAAGCTATAGCAATGAAAACAGCTTGGTATTGGCATGAAACAGACAGGTGGACCAATGGAATTGAATCAAAAGTGCTGATATTAATCCACACACCTATGAACATCTGATTTTGGAAAAGAAGCTAAAGTTATATGTTGTAAGAGCCCGTTTGTTTGTTCCCAGCTGCTGAGCCCTGAAATAACCACATAGAAACTATATTATTTGCAATACTATTTGGCCAATAGCTTAAGTGTATTTCTGGATAACTCATATCTTAAATTAACCCATCTCCATTAATCTGACTTACCGGGTTAAATTCCAGTGTCTGTCTCCCGTGGGTCTACATGGCTTCTCCCTGACTCTGGCTTCTTTCTCCCAGCATTTAGTTTAGTTTTTCCTGCCAATTTATACTCTGCCCTGCACAAGCCTAAGACCAATCATTAACCAATGATATTCACACCATACAGACAGGAATCCCATATCCCCTCACCTTTTCTGTTTAAATAAAAAGTAAGGTTTTACTTTAAAATAGTAAAAGTACATATAACAAAACAGGTATCAAGCAAGAATTATAGTTATAAGAATTATAACTATAAGAATTATAGTTATAATACATATATTTACTTTATCTTTAATCATAAATAAGGAAAACTATAATTATAACTATCTATTTTTTAACTCCATCAAAGACTCCAGAAGGAGTCTAAGTAAACAGAAAGTGCATTGTAAGCTCTAGACTTGATAGAGACATCTCACTGCCTGGAAAGTCACCCAAAGTTCTTCTGTAATGTTAGGGCATGCAATCTTCAGCCTACAGTCCCATAATATCTGGCAGACTTTTCCATGAAGCAGGAAATGTCAAAGACAGTTCTACTATGTATCCCTACCAGAGACAGACCAGAACTTTACTTGGTAAGCCACAGCCTTGTGGTGATACATATATTAATGGAGATGGGTTAATTTAAAATATGAGTGAGCCAGAAATTTGTTTAAGCTATTGATCAAGCAGTATTGAAAATAATATGGTTTCTGTGTGATTATTTTGGGGCTGGGCAGCTGGGAAACAAACAAGTGGCCTCCTACTGCAGTTATACAATAGAAAAAAAGAAAGCATCTTCAACAAATGATGCTGGCATAACTGGATGTTTACATGTAGAAGAATGCAAATAGATTCATATCTAGACCCATGCACAAAACTCAAGTCCAAATGTATCAAAGACATCAACAGAAATACAGCCACATTGAACCTGATTGAAGAGTAAGTGAGAAGTAGCCTTGAACACATTGGCACAGGAGACCACTTCCTAAATATATACCAGTAGCACAGATAATGAGAACAACAATAAATAAATGGGGACTTCCTGAAACTGAGAAGTTTCTGTAAGGCAAAAGACATGGTCAACAAGACAAAGCAGCAACCTACAGAATGGGAAAAGATCTTCATATATCTACATATGACAGAGGGCTAATCTCTAAAATATACAAAGAACTCAAGAAATTAGTCAACAAAATACCAAATAATACAATTAAAAAATCAGGTACAGATCTAAACAGAGAATTCTCAACAGAAGAAACTCATATGAACAAAAGACTTTTAAGGTATTGCTCAACATCCTTAGTCATCAGAGAAATACAAATTAAAACAACTCTGAGATACCATCTGGGCTGTAGGAAATCATACAGCCAATAGCCTTCAAGTTATCCACCCACTTAGGCATGGTCTCATATACTATTTATGCCAATGTAAAGCATGCATCTGGCCTTTTTTCTGTCTATGGGATTTGGTTTCTGTTCTCTGTTCCAGCAGAGGATTCTGATTTGTGAATCTACCCCTAAATAAATAACCATCTATTATTCTCAATTCTGAGCTAGTGTGGGATTTCTTTTAAGCGTCCTTCTTCACATCTGTTCAGATGAAAGCTTCATCCTAGCACCTGGCATGCATATACTCAAAGAGTCTGGAAAGTTCCGGAGGAAGTTCCACCCCAAGCTCCTTCCCCCATCTCTCTCCAAACCCTGAAGCATTTTAGAAAGCTGGCCAAATGACGACCCCTCTTCCAGAGATGCTCAAGACCACTCCCACAGGATATTTAAATGGCCCCCAGAAATCAGACACGTGGTTTTCCAGTTTTCCTTTCCCATCTCCTCCCTGGGGGCAGAAAAATCATCCAGGAGCATTGTATCCATTAAACCTGGGATTTTTCTACTTTGATTTGATTTGGTGTGGTTTGGATTGCTGCATGAGTGGAGAGGCTTATTGGGGTACAGAAACTTTTCACCACCTTAACCCTGTCAGAATGGCTTAGATCAAGATAGCTCCTTTTATAAAATGTGGGTTGTTTATGGAGTATGGCTTGGAACATTTCATAGACCTGATTGGCCTAGGTTTGGACTCTAGTTCTATGCTTTCAGGAGGTAAATTTAGCATGCTATTTAGTTTTTTATATCTACCTAGAGTATCATTGAAAGGGTCAGTTATGATGTGTGAGTGTCTATGAAGAGCTTGGAAAATGTACAACTCTTATTAGATGTACTCCTTTCGCAGCTACAATAATCCTAGGTCTGACAAAGGATGTAATTTTCCTAAAGTCCCATGTCTGAGTCCGGCTCATTTACTCTGAAAATCTTACATGCTAGACCACATGCTAACAAATCTGACTGTAAGTAGACAATGTCCTTCAGTGACTTTGCAGCTCACTGGTAACAGTGACAGATAAATGGGCAAATGGATAACTGAAGTCCAACCTTTAATACTCATTTATTACCAACCTCTGAATCTGACCTAAAATTCTTGTGACTATTAGGTAACACTGGTAGAACGTATTGTTAAACTTAGAAGACTACTAGTTTACACTAATTCTAAAGCTAAGACTGTAATGATATCTGGAAAACATAAAAAAGATTTCTTTAGCTTGTTGTAGCCTGCCTACCTGATATCCCCTCAACACATTTGGTAAGTAGATTGATTTAGGATTATTTGGTCCTGTGAATATAAATGTTCTTAGGCCTCTTCCACAGTAAAATATGTTATTTTGGATAATAGGAATTTGTGTTTGCAGGGCATAGTTATTCCTATTTGACTCAATTCTTTTGGGAGAAATCAATAGAGAAGTACAAGGTCCAGTCACCTTTCCTCTTCTGATATCTAAGATGCAGAGCCTGAGACTAAGGAACTAGCTATTTTTCAAAAACTCTTTATAACTCTGTTTCTATCTTGTTTGAGACAGAATTTTGTGGTGTGACCTAGGTTGGCCTGTAGCTCACTATGTATCTATACTGTTAAGTTTTTTGTCAACTTGACAGAAATCTATACATATCCAGGATGAGAGAACCTCAGCTGAGAAAAAGCCTCCATCAGGTTGGCCTGTGGACAAGTCTGTGGGGGCATTTTCTTGACTGATGATTGACAATGGCTGTGGCAGCCTTAGGCAGGTGGTCCCAGGAGATGTAAGAAAGGTTGCTGACTACAAACCTGGTGAGCAAGCCAGTAAATAGCATTCCTTTTATCTCTGCTTAAGTTCCCATTTCCAAGTTCCTGACCTTTTGAGTTTCTGCCTTGACTTCCGTCAGTGACAGACTGGGATCAGGCTGAATAAACCCATCCTATCCAAGTTGCTTTTGGCCATGGTCATTATCTCAACAGTAGATACCAGACTAGAACAGTAGTCCAGGCTCCTTTAGGCTATCAGTTCTACTGGATCATTCTTCCAAGTGCTAGGATATCAAGCACGTGCCACTACTTATTAGAATAATTGTGTCCAATTTATTCTAATTTAAAAAGTTAGTTAACAAAGTATGAATTATTCATAACCTCAATCAATCACCACAACAACCCTTGACTCTACTTTGAGATAAAAATGAAAAAATAAAACAAGGTTAAGGATGCTTCTGATATCTGGATGGAAGTCCAAGTTCTGACAGGTTGCTTTGGCACTTAACAATTGGGCCTCAGTTTTCTTATCTCAGAGCTGTTATGAGGGTTAGCATAATGGTCTGTCCTGTCCCTTTAAGAAACAAGCCCGCTCACTTCCCCCCTGACTACTGAGGCAAGCAGATCTTCCTTCTGCTTCCAGCCTGACTTTCTTCCTTTCTGTCACCTGTCTCTCTCCTAAAGAGGCAGCTTCTGCCTCTCTCCCTTCTCCCCCACTTCTCCCATTCTCCACCTCTATTTCTCTCTCTCTTTCTGTCTCTCTCTCTCCAATAAATACCCACTTTCTCTGCATGGCTGCCTAATAGGTCTCTGTAAAAGTGGAGTTAGTCAGAAAGTGCTCAAAGACATTACTGTTTTTTTTTTGTTTATTGTCTGATTGTATAGAGGGTACACAGCATGATGGAATCTTAAATATGAAAACATAATATTTCTTATACCTTCATATTCCTAACTAGTACTGTGTGTCAAGGAGCAGGTAGTACTGTTATGTCCAAATCCACTACGTTCTCCAAAAGCCAACAAGGAGATCGAGTCCCATATGTAAAAGCAAAGAGCCTTTATTTTATGCAAGTTTGCAAACTCGGTCTCTCTGCATGTCCAACATATTGGAATATATGGAGAGCCCTGAGCCCAGTTAGAGTTGGTTTTTTATAGTAGTAAAGGTGGGGGTGAGGGGTTTCTGAGGTTCAGGACCCCTGATTGGCTGACATTTGTCTAGGGATGTCCTGGTGATTGTGATCCTATCTACACCAGTTGGAATTTTAGGCATTTCCTTTGGATAGGTGGTGCTCAGGTAATCTTAATTTGTGGTCCTTCCTGCAAACAGGTATTGCTTCAGGGTAAACTACTGAGACTCAGGCCTCCATTTAACTTTTCGAAGGCTGAGTCCTACTCTGGCACGTGATAATGGTTGGAAGTAAAGAACTTCCTTTGGGTGACCTGTTCATACTTAGCTTATCAGGGCTGGCCCCACAAGGTCACCCAAAGGAAGTTCTTTACTTCTAACCATTGTCACCTGCCAGAGTCAAACTCAGCCCTCAATAAATTTAATAAGAGGTCTCAGTAGTTTACCCTAAGGCAATGCCTCATCCCAGATTTCCCAAAGCCCACTAGGACTACCACCTGTAGAGCCTTCAACCAGCCAGTAAGTTTTCTGTGTTTTGTTTCATGTCAGTAATCTTTCTGTGTTTTGTTTCATACTTCATCTCTGTCTGTGAGTGGGCCCAATAACTGTAGTGCCTGAAGATGATTTGCGGAAGTGCAAAAATATCACAGATGGGGTGCCCCAAGGAGATGTCCTAGGGCCCTTCTGCAGAGGTTGGTTCCCTCTGGGGAGATTTGCGGGTAGTAGGTCTCTCAGTTTTCTGGTGAGATACACGGGTAGCATTCCTCAGTTCTGTGGTGTTGAAAGACCTGGATAAATCCAGACCCCCTAGCAGGAAAAAATAGAGCCAAAAATCTAAGGGAGAGAAGTATCAGAAATCTAGGATTGGCCCATTCAGGTTCAGAAACTAGCTGAAGATAAAGTTAAATTGTAATCTTGAGTGTAATCTTGAGAAACAGGGAGTTGCCCCCTTGTGATCATCACTGGTATTTTCGGAATTTTTCTATGAAGCCCTCCCTACTCCCTTTCGGATTACTGGGTTGTGGTTTCTTCCTACAAAAACCCCTTCTCCCGGTCACCGGGGGTCAAACTCCTCCCCTGCGTAGGTTCTGAGTCTCGGCCCCAGTGCACTGATACCTGTCAATAAACCTTGTGTGATTGCAGCAAGGACGGTCTCTGATGAGTTACTGGGGTCTTGTTATTCCGAGACTTGAGTGAGAGTCTCCCCACACTGGGGGTCTTTCAGTGTGACATGCAGGTGGCATGATCAGTTCTTGTAAAGACTTGTGTGGGTAGCAGTCTCATTTCCATAGCAGGGTGGGTCACACCCACAAAACAGCTTGAAGCTGTGTCTTTGATTTGGTTGCTTGAAGCTGTGCTTTTGGTTTGTTTGGCACCATTGTCCTTCCAGTTTATTGTCCTGTATGTCTGTGTATTGTGTGTTGTGCTTTTGTACTGACTTAGACTGACGCTGACAGACACAAATCATGACTTCTTTGACTTTAATATTGTGAATCATTTACAGGACTTTAGAGATAGGGCCATAAGCATAGGGGTATATATTTTTGCCGCCTTAAACATTTCATGAAAAGGAGTCAGTCTTGGGCCCAAGCACAATGCTGCCAGCTGCAGGGCAGCTTGCTTGTGTGGATGGTTGGCTGGGCTATGCAGCCTTGTTGCAGTGTAGCAAGGCTGCCAGCCACAGTTCTAGGAGCAGATGAATCCCAATAGGATTTCAAACACTGAACAGAGAATCTGGGGTTAATTACTTCGGCTTGGAGAGGTTAACAATCTTTTTTCCTCCAGTGCTGCGCCCTGTCCCTCCCATGCTGGTGGATGAGTTCCCTCTGCCTGCCCTAGGGGCTGCATGCCTCAAACTTCTGGTCAAACCTGACTAAGGTTTGGCTCCATGGGTCAAGGGCTCTTTCAGAACCTATGGGTTATAAATATCTGTCATCATTTATAGGGGCTGGTTACAAATTATTATTGGTTAATGTACAAAAAAATTATTGTTGGTCTCAAATGTTTCACACTGGTACAGAATTTTATATGATGTAAATTTAAAGGTTTTTTTTAAAATGCATGTTTCTAATTTTGTAGAAATATTTTGTAGCCATACACCATTGGGAAAAAAACACAAAAAAGACTTTGGTAAGAGTTTTTATGTTGTCTAAATTATGTTTGCTGTGGTTTCTCATACATGCAAATACTAAATGTGCTTGTTTTGTTAAAAAGTTTGTCTGTGTAAGTTTTCTTGCAAGCATGGAGCTGAGACTATCACTGAGCTCTGGTTACTAAATTTGGGTTAACAAAAATTCAGACGACTTTTTGGTATAGATAATGTTAAAACTGCTATATGCTGTTTTTAAAAATTGTATTAAGGATCTTGCTTTTTTGACCCATGTTTTATTTACTTAAAATCTATGCATGGGTACTTAAAAAAATTTTGGATTGCCATTTTGCTAGAGTTAAAAAAAATGGATGCCACATGTTTTCACCAGCATCTTGATTAAAGGTGACCCCGTGGAGTGGGCCTAACACATCTCCAAGATAGTTTAGATTGGCATAAATCTTTTGCATGATGACGCATGTCCCTTTATAAAAAGTATTTGATTTTTAATATTCTTGATATTGCAAAATGACTTTTAAAATTTTTAACTTTTTAAAAAAGTGTAATAAGACATCTGTGCTATACAATGTTTTATATCGTTAAAAGCCTAGAAATTAGGGTCAAAGCCATAAGTACCAAAAGCTAACCAAAGACAAAATTGTTCTTTTCTTGTGATGCAGAAGACAATGACCTAAGCAGTTTGATAGAGAGCTTGGAACAGCGTCCACTCCTATAAATCTCAATCTTTTGGAGGTTGTTGTACAGGGGCAGTCTAGGACCACCCATGTGTCAGATGTTTAAATTAAGATTCACAACATAGGCAAAACTGCAGTTGTAGCCTCCTTGTCTTTGCTAACTTTGTTGGGTTTAAGCTATTTGAATAAACTAAGTCATAAATTTTTGTATTAATACTAAAAGGTTATCCTCCTGGGGAAAAAATGTTGTTTCTATGTCAGTCACTTAGGGTAATTAGAGATTCAATAGCCTTGCTAATGATAAAAAAAAAAATTCTAGATAATTCACCTGGTCCCCTTGGCTAACAACTTTGCTTCCAGCCCTAATGCTCTTGCTTCTTATCAATGGATTTGAGCCCTTGGACAGGACCAGTGTTCGAGTCCTGTCACTGGTACTTGTGAAGGGGGAAAAAGTAAAGAGCCCAGGGCAGCTTTGTCAGGTCCACTTGGTAGAGCAACAAAAAGGTAGACCTTAGCCTCAGTTTACCTTAGGGCAATACTAGCTCTTAGACTCCCTCTTGTTTCCATTTCACCTTGGGACCTGTTCCTTGCCTTTGATTAATAGGATGGTATTTATTTAAAGGGGAAAAAAAACTTACAGATCACCTTCCCAGACAACAGCCCTCTGCGCAATCAGGAAGGGAGTCTAGTCACTGGAAGCGGAGCAGGAAACAAGAGAAAGAGGAGAGGGAAGTGGCCGCTTTATTAAAGAGAGAGACCACGCCCCAATGGGCTGGTATCTCAGCGGCTATTGGCTGAAAAAGCGGAAGGACCTCCTGCAACACCTCCCCCTTTTGTTTAAGTAAGAGAGTTCTAAACCTACTACGAAATTATATACAATAAGTACAAATATCCTATTCTAACTAGCTTAGGTCTTATATAATAAATAACTTGGCCAAATCATGAGAGAAAAGTAACTACATTTATATAGTCTTCAACCCCATCAAAGACCTGAGAAGGGAAATAATGTTACCTGGGTAATTAGGAAGTTCAGTAAAACAAGCATTAATAGCAAGATATAAACTTGTTCTGTGTTTACCCTCGGAATGACTAATTCAGTTTCTTTATTAGCTTTAATTCAAAGTCATTACAGAGTGTGGAGTTCTAGTCTTGTAAAAGCTGCTAACTTATTATAGACTGTTAAAAAATACATGTTAGTCAGTCATCTTTAAAGTGCTGATATAATTAGTTAGAGGAATAAGCCTTATTTAGTTCCCTGTATATGTTTTCAAAGTCAAACTTAAAGCAAGTAATAAAAACAAAGTTTGTCTAATCAGACATACCTAGGCAGCCCTCATACTTCAGAGATCTGCAAAATATGGCATTTAAAATAATGATTAAAAAGCTTATTACATGAGACAGAGACTCCGAGATCCTAACAGTAACCCAAGGTCTCCAAAGAAGATTATGAGATTCCAAGAAGTCTCCACCTTGATTACGACGACACTGACCACTGGGCTAGATGACCCCAGTGCAACATCGGCTTCCAGGACCCGATCCAGACTGTGAACTAACAGCAGGACCTTGGAGAATTGATTGCAGCACTTTTGCCTAGACAATATAAGGTCAGTCTTTTCCATGTCCCTCTTCCATAGAAGAAGAAAAAGTTTGCCTTATGGGTCTGGCTTAAACAGTAAGACTGCTGTTCTGGATATTTCTGCCTCCAATGCTATGGAGACCTGGGTATGACTAACTGTATATGTACTCTGGTTCCTGTCATTTTTAATAGATTCAAAATTATTTGGACTGTACTCAGATATACTTTATTTATTCCTCTGAAATCTCTGATAGTATTGGTGGCTAGGAAAGTTATAATGTCAGTTTACTAGCAAAAGGTATCCAGATTCTTTCACAAAGCTATAGCCAACTGTTTAGTTAGGACACGAAGGTATGCGAGTCAATTCCTTCTGTTACAGATGCCCGTTGTCTGCTCTTTCTTTACAATACGGATTTTTCTTTAAGTAAGTGAATTTTAACTTCTGTTCCTAGTTTAAACTTATCTCAATAGGCTTCCATTTGGCTGGCAGACGCATCTAAGCATCAGTTGCTGACTACAACCTGCTCTGAATGGCGGCGAGCCCTGGACTTCCTGAAAGCTGATGTGGACCAGTCCAGCTGATGTGAACACTTTGGGTTTTTTTTGTTTTGTTTTGTTTTGTTTTGTTTTGTTTTGTTTTGTTTTGTTTTATGGAGTCTGTTGAGTGCCCCATTGCCTAAATGTCTCCCCCACCTTTGGCTTTCAACCTGCTTGGCCCTGGATAAGAAACACCCCAAATGTCAGCTTTGAAGTAGTTGTGGAAAGGGAGCATGCTGTCCCCATGCTCACTGCCCAAAATAGGTTGAAAGGCTGAGACAAGGGGAAACCCCTTGGCATGGGGGACAGGACAACTACCTATAGTAGCTGGTAATACATTAGGTCGAGAGTTGCCTATTAATTTAAGTAGTTCCGTGCCTCCTTAAAACCAGGGGCAAGCAGGACCCAAGATTGTCATCGCTGCTGTGAAGGGGAAATGTGTGGGCCAGCCATGATAAGCTAAGTATGGACAGGTCACCCAAAGGAAGTTCTTTACTTCTAACCATTATCACCTGCCAGAGTAGAACTACGCCGTCGATAAATTTAATAAGAGGTCCAAGTCTCAGTAGTTTACCCTAAGGCAATGCCTGGCTGCAAGAGGAACCACAAGCTGAATTACCCAATCCATACCCAAGAACAGACCATTCAAAGGAAATGCCTAACACTCCAACTGCTGTAGATAGGATCACCTGCCAGTGCACCTCACCAGGACAACCCTAGATAAATGTCAGCTAATCAGATGTCCTAAACCTCAGAGACCCCCTCATCCCCATCTTTACTACTATAAAAACCCAATTCTAATTGAGCTGGGGCTCTCCAATTATTCCAATACGTTGGACATGGGGAGAGACCGAGTTTGCAAACTTGATTAAAATAAAGGCTCTTTGTTTTTACATGCAGGACTCAGTTTCCTTACTGGCTTGTGTGGGGACTCCGCGGATTTGGGCATAACAAATATTTAGCTTATCCTACAGACCTGTCCCCAAACTACCTTCAGGACCCAGAGGTAGCTAAACCTCCCCCCTGACAAGGTTCAGTGCAGGACTTTGCCCGTTTCAACCTCTTCTGCCTTCACACTACTTGGCAAAGGAAACCTCCTTCCTAAACGCAGTGTGTTCAGCGACTAGGCTGTGTCACGGCAGAAATACCTAGCCCCAGGACTAGCTCATTGAAAGGAGTGTGTTTTTCTTCCCAAGCTGAGGTACAAAGAGGCGTTTCTGCAAGGTGCTCGGCCTTTCTGTAGATTACTACTGGGAGATCAGCATTGACAGTCCAGGTTTAGACTCTGAGACAGGGCAGAAAACTGGAGCACAAACTGTGATGGCCTCTGTTTCCAGAGACACCCCTTTCTCTTCAGCTGGGCCGCGAGCGTTGGGCCTGAGGGCCTACAAGCCCCAGCATGCCTCGGGGAGGCGGGGCACGGTGATGGACAGGCCGTCCTGCGAATTGGCCGGCCGACGGGGGACGTGCACAGTGGCGCATGCGCAAAAGGGCGGCGGGCGGGTGGGTTGGCAGCGGTGGATTCGCGTCGGAGCCGCGGGCGGTCAGGTAGGGGGGGAGGGGAGGGAACGAGGGTCCGCGACCAGGGACTGTGGTGGGTCGCCGGGCTCCAAGATTGAAAGGCAGAATTGGGGGACTGGATCGGAGTGGCGGGGACTGGAGGGGGGGAGGGATGGGCTCCGGAGCGATTCGGAGGGGCTGAGATGCAGCTGGGGGAGGGGAGCAAAGGGGCTGAGGAGATTTGCAGTTGCAGCATCTCGGGAGGTGTGAGGTAATGTGGGGGGCCTGCGGAGAGACGGTGTGAAGCCTGTGGGAGAAGGGGGGATCTGAAGTCCCTGGAGAGATCTGGGTGCAGAATATCAGGAGTAGAAAGGAATTTGGGAGGCATGGATGAAATAGGTTGGGGGTTGGTGGGCAGAACCTCAGGGGCTTTGAGTCGATCGGTGGAATAGAAAAGCAAGATCTGAGATCAGAACAGCCAGGGCCTTGGAAAAAGCTAATTGCTGAAGAGAAAAGGATTTCTGTAGTAGAATCTGGGCGAGATTGAGGGGTGAGTTCCCAGGGGAGTCAGCATCTAGTTAGCAAATCGCAGCAAAGGCTTGGAGGCAACACGTGAGGCAGGACGGGGGTGGGTGGAGGTGGCACAAGATGGGGAAAATGCAGATGAGTTCTCAGATCGAAGGAAGTCAGAAATAGGAGGGCTGGAGTTTGGAGCTGGCATGCAGGAGTGGTAGATGTGGGAATTTGAAAGTAGATTGAATAAAGGCAATATCAGAGGGATGTGGACACAAAAGTAATTGAAGAGTTGCAAGGTTGCAACATACAGTCTAGAAGGTTGCGTTCTAGATTGGGGATTCAGGTTGGGAATGGAGTTTGTAGAAGATTGAATAGTCGGGGGTGAATATTGTAACTAGATTGTAGTTTGCCAATTGGTTCTTAGGCTACGAAGGGGGGGGTTGTTTGTTTGTTTGTTTTGGTCTCTGCTTAATTGAACCTAGGGACCCTAAAGGAATGCATAAATAAACCATTACGAATGAACAGGATTTAGGAGAACACAAGGGTTTGGGAATAAGTCACGAGTCTTGAGAGATCCTGAAGGAGAGTTTGACATTCTCTGAAGGGCAGAGCCTTCCTCTTTCTAACTGAAGGCCTTTTATCCTGGGATAGGCTTAGCATTCTCACCGGCTCTGACCGGCCCAGCCCCTACCCACTGCGGACCCTCCATTATAGGCCTCAGGGAAGAAGGGAAGGAGTAGGGGAAAGGAAGCGGGAAACTAAGGTCTTCTGTCACCTGCCCCCCAAGCTGTACCCCCAAGCTGTGAGAGATGTTTAAGCCCTCCAAGGTATTGAGCCAAAGTGTTAGGACTGGGAGAGAAAGAAAACAGTGTGGGAGAGCAAAGTGAACCTCACAGGTGCTGAGTTTGTAGCCTGTGCCATAATCCATAATGGTTCTCAGCCACGGGTGATTTTGTTCTGCCTGGAAACATTTGACACTGTCTGAATGGAGACCTTGTCAGTTGGGGTGTGGGAGCTATTGGTTTCTAGATAACAACCCTATCAGTAAAGCATTGTCTAGCCTGAAATGCAAATTATGCCAAAGTGGAGGGACCTGGCTTCAGATACTCTGAGTTCAGATTCTGGCTGTTTCCCTTCCCACTCTGTAATTTTTTTTTTTACATTTCTTTTATTTATTTATTTATTTATTTATTAAGATTTCTGTCTCTTCCCCACCGCCGCCTCCCATTTCCCTCCCCCCCCCCCCAACCAAGTCCCCCTCCCTCGTCAGCCCAAAGAGCAATCAGGGTTCCCTGCCCTGTGGGAAGTCCAAGGACCACCCATGTCCATCCAGGTCTAGTAAGGTGAGCATCCAAACTGCCTAGGCTCCCACAAAGCCAATATGTGCAGTAGGATCAAAAACCCATTGCCATTGTTCTTGAGTTCTTAGTAGTCCTCATTGTCCGCTCTGTAATTTTTAAAGCTACTTGACCTCTCAATGCTAGCCCTTTAGGGACCTACATGATAAGATGGTTGTGAGAACTTAGTGAAATAAACCAGGACGCTTACTGTCTGGTGCCCAGTAGCGCTCAAAGCTATCGCTGTAAAAGATTCTCTATGTACTGTCTTCTCATTATAGTCCTCTAAATTACTATGCCCAGCGCCCATGTGAAACTAAGGCTTAGGAGATCATTGGTCCAAGGCCACATAACACCTGCAGAAGGAAAGTGCCATGTAGATCCCCACCACAGTACCTCTTCCCTTCTCAGCTGTTCCTGATGGAAAGGGGGTGGCCCCGTATGCTACAGTGAAGTGATTCTCATTGACCAGGAGAAGTTCTGCACTTTGTTCTTAGTTTGCTCTTACACCAGAGCCAGTGGAGAGATAATGGAAGGAGCTTGGGGTTAGGCAAGATGAGGTGTAGGGAGCTACAAGCTGAGATAAGGAGGCCGCTGGCTTGACAGAACAGCGCAGTGGGGCCTCAGTGGAAGGCAGGAGATTGAAGGAGAGCAGCTACTGCTCTGGCTTCTCTAGGGTATCTTGTCCCTGGACCAGATGGGTAGATTACCTTTATCAACTCCAAAACAAGGTACATTACTGAAGCCAGCTTTAAAAACCAAATTAGACAGGAGCTGAGGGCAGAAGACTTAGCTGGACTGTCGGCACACATCGCCTAGGAAAATGCCTGATAGGGATTGAGTTAGCCTTGAAATGAGCTTGTTGTTGGTCAGGCTCCGGATAAAGAACACAGTCAGTTATGGTGAGTGCTGATCAAATTGCGTGCTCTCCATGAAGCCTACTAGTTATCTGCTGACAGTCTAAACGGTATTCCTTATACTATAAGCCAGGAAAGTTAAAATGCCAAGTGATATATCCTAAGCCATAGAACAAATGCTTAATCCGGCATGTAAACTCAGTTCTATGTGACGCCATTGTTTTCGGGATCTTCTGGCTGTTCAGGGCCCCATGCCTGTGTCCAGAGAGAGTCTCTAGAAGTCACGGAGAATTTGCGAAGTGCTCTCTCTTGTGTGTGCAGATGTGGTACCCTTGGGAGACTGCATTGTGCCTTTCTGATAGAATAGCAAAATTTAAAAATCATTCCTGAGTGCATTTCCCAAGCTCGTAGCCGGCTTTTGCCTGGAGGGAACAGTTGTCTGATCTCCCAGGCAGTGTGACGTGTTGAGGGGGTGCACTGTATTCACAGGTGGGCATCCGGGGTGCTGCTCTGCTGCCTACCACCGTGGGTGGAGAACCTGGACGGGTTACTTTGTTCTGAGCATTACTTGGGATTTGGGATAACACGCCCTTCACACAGTTAAGAGCATACATGTGATGTACAAAAAATGCCTGGCACGCATTACTCCTTGTTTGCCAAAAGGTAGCAGTTAGATTTGATCTTAGCTATCTGCAGACATCATGAGTGCCCTCAATCTAAAGTTCAGACTTGTCTCCACCGCCAGAGCTAGGGGAGTAGCAGGTGGTAGCCTTGTGTCCAGGAAATCTTTGTTAGTGGGTGGCCTCTGTGGCACTGAGACACTTTCACAGTTGGTTAAAACTGGGTAAAAGTACATAAGGAGGAAGTGCAGCTTGAATACCGTCATTGAAAGGAAGTGATAAGTCTCGAAAAGAAAAGAAAACCACAAACCATGTGAGTGTGTTAATTGTTGAATTGCCCTTTATGTTTAGTTTTTAAATTGGAAAAGAGTTACATCTATTGTAAAAATTCTCTCTGGCCCCAAGCACAGGGCTAGACTTTGCTCTGCAAAGATCTACTTCATTAGTTGCTTAAAGTTCTTCAGTTTTGCTCCTGGCCTAAACCCCCAGGGAACAAAGTGGGGTATGGGGATAAAGGTCTCTAAAGGATGCCAATATATAGAGACTCAAGCACTGACTGCGGATTTTATACTTTGGTTCTGCTCTTACATTTTTCTTCTGAGATTAGGTGACAATCTCCGAGGAGGCTGAGTTTGAGTGGCTTGAAGGGGTGTCGGTAGCCTTAGGTGTAGTCTGCCTTTGCAAGGTGTCTGCTTATTTCCTGAACAGTCTGAGTAGTGCACTGCTCTGGCAGGCAGTAGCTCCTGCTGCTCCTGTTACTGCTAATAGTAATAAAAGTTCTTCTGTGCCTAGCTTGGTGCTGCCTAAGTGCTTTCTGCTCGGTCTCCTTATCCTTACCCTGTGAGGGGTACCGCCGTAAAAGGACATTTCCTAGCTAAGCTGAGAAGCGGGTAACTTGTCCAGATCTCCAGTGTAGGTGCTCGAGCTGGGACAGAGCCAGAATGCCCAAGTCCTGCCTGCACTGTCGCTCCCGGCCTGTGCCCCTTGGCCCAGGTCTGCCCTGTGATGTGTGGACACTTAGTTTCCCTCCCTTGGTCTCAGTTTTCTCAGTCGGTAGATCACTACTCACTCTAGCTTTTCGTACTTCATCTCTGCTAATTATGAAAAGGGCTCCTGCACTTTATATTTTGATCAGAAATTGTGATTTAATTTACTCATTAGTTTCTAGACTACATTCTCAGTCAAATCCCTCCCAAGCTGACCAGTCCTTTTTATTAATTTTTATATGCCTTTGCAGTCCATGAGGGCAGGTCTTCTTTCCCTTCAGAATACAGATTATAAACTGAATTATTTGTGAATGCAAGTACTGGTTATGATTCTTAATATTGCTAACAGAATTACGTTAATAGTTATTGTCATCAACTACGGAAAAGGCATTGCTTGCCTACCAGTTACCAGCATAAGTATCTATATGCATTATTCCTAGTTCTCATGAGTGGATGGAAAGATAGATAGATAGACAGACAGACAGACAGACACACACACACACACACATATATATGCCAGAGAGGTTAAAGAATTTGTTAGGCCTGGGATGATGGAATAACTTGCCAGACCTAGAGAGGTTAGGTAACTTAGCATTTGCCCCACATTCTATATGTGATAGTGCTAAAATTCTGTCTAGTTCTGTCCGACTTCAAGGATTGTTATCTGTCTTCTCTTTGTTCTTTCTGCTATCCAACTACCTCTTTGATGGACTGGCAAAACTCAGGGTGTCAAAAGAGGACCCGGCTGTCTTAGATCTGTGAGAACAGATGCAGCTTTACAAGATCTATAGTCGTGAGATGTTCTGGCGCCAGCTTGGGATGGACAGTGTAAATCATTATGGTGAGGGGGCGAGGGAACAGGTGAACTGAAGTTACAGAAAGTGGAAGTGCAAGACTTTGGGGTACAGTGAACAATGTGAAATTTGTTCAAGGGCTTGTGGGGGCAGCCAAGATTGTCAATAGTGTGTTGACTTTACAGAGTTTTATAGCTGGCAGGAGTTGGGCAGCACACCTAAAGGCTGGGCATAGTGAGGAAGTTCCATTCATGGGAATAGCCCTTCCAGAGAAGCTGGATCACACTGGGCTTCCCTGTGATCCATGCTTATACTAACCGTGGTCAGACAGGCCCTTCTGGAGAAGAGGCTGGGTCCGGGTCGGCCCGGCTTTTGGTTCTGTGTCAGGCTGAGTGAAAGCCATGTTCAGTGATGGTGGGAATAGAAGTAGTAGTTCAGGAACTTTTCGGGTTTATGCTTCCCCAAATCCAGAAGCTTCAGGCCATGGATTTTGGACATCTTTTTGGAGAACCTGGTGAGGCTGTGGACTGGAGAAATAGTTTGTGTTTGGTTGTGAGCATAGTCAACTCCCTTCATAAAGCTGGTAGCTTACACGGGCAAAAAGCTTTTGAATTGAAAGAGGTAGTGTAATATTCCAGAAATCTGGGGAAAGAATTTGCTGGTATTTTTACACATTGGCAGACTTGTTTAGCAGTCTGGTCTGCAGTGCCAGCTCCAGGAAGAACAGATGTCCTTGCACAACGTAAGGTAGCATGCTTGGGATCCATGCACCAAATGCTGCCCTCAGTCTGTTGTCCCAGATGTCAGGACAGAAAAAAAGCCACTGTTTAGGACTGAGAGGCTGCATGGATCCCGAGTCAGGGCTTCTATTGGTGTTTCTGTGGCACTGCCCCAGGTCCAAATTGAGAATTCAGCATTCACAGTTTGTGATACCCACAGGAGACCATTTAAGGTTCATGCTACCCGTAATTTGTTGTTTTGTCAAGGCATGGATTTAGCTGTAACGGGTTGCAAAGCAAGAGTGTGGAACTGGGTCTCCCAGCTAATAAATCGATTTAACCCACTCTGTGTTGTCTAAATCTTAGAGCCAGATGATTGCTCCATTTTCAGGCAGAAAAGTATGTGTTTGAAAGGCAGTGTATCTTAGAGTGCGGGCAAAAGCACTTGTTAATATTGAATGGCAATTTGGGTTTTTTTTTTTTTTGGTGTTTTAGAAAAAGCTTGGAAGCAATATTGGCTTAAAAATAAGTAAAGGTATTTGTTCTAGAAGGTCCTGCCATGTTTGAACTGAGACCTCTGAACCAGGTGTTTTTTTTTTTTTTTTAATTTGAGTTTTCTATTGGTAAAGTGGGACAGTAAAAATCTTGTCCACACTACATTGTTCCAGTGAGGATTAGGTGAGAATAAGTGTGGACAACACTGAGGACAGAGTAGGTCCTAGGGTACCCAGTGAGGTGCCTAGATACAGAGGGACTTCCTGGAGGAGAAGCTGGTATTAGGCAAATGTTGTGTCTGCTGTGTTTCCATTAACCGCTCCTTCCGATGCTCCTAGAGAAAGTTGATGATGTGGATGGGGCTTTCTTCACCTAGCTGCTGTCTGTTAGACCAAGCTAACCCACGTATTGCTTCTTCCTCCTTAATGGCCAGTTGGCTATCAGTAGACTGCAGATAAGATTTGCACCTAAGAAAGGCTTATTCATGTGCCTTACTGTGCTTGATGTATTCATTCTAATTTTAGGTGTAAGTCAACAAAGGGCATAAGACTGCAGTCTGTTTCATAAGCAGTATGTCTACGGAAGAATAGGGATATTCACGATACAGCTTGGGTGACATGGGTACTACTTAAGCCAGGAATGAGCTGCTCTGATGAGGAACCACTGCTTTTCATATCAGCTGGGCCTGAATAGTTGGTCATCTTTTCCACTTAGCGCTTCCCATTTGGCCTCTTGGCTTTGCTGAGGCCACACCCCCTTCCTGCTGCTTTTTCTCCCATCTCATGTCTGTGTTCTTCCAGACCCAAGTAAGGGCTACTGCCTCTAAAATTCAGTTTTCCTTTAAGTAAGAACGAGTCTCCTTCAGTATCTATCAGACTGAGTCTGCCTCAATTCCTAACTTTCCTATCTTGTCTCTAAAGCAGGGCAGGATATGCATGCTGAAACTCAGTGTCTTGTATGTGATGCCTAGGCTGCAAGGGGTGGCTAGGTAGGAAGACAGACAAATGAAAAGTCTGCGACTTCCTTACCTGAAGTTTTCCGGATCAAGGGTTAGGGTTAGTCATCAGCATTTTCTCTCTCTGAATAATTCCTTGGCCCATTAACATCACAGACCATAAACCCTATGACAGAATAGAAAGTCTTCCACATCAAACTCAAACAGTATTCTTTGCTTAAAATACCTTTACGTCTCATGGCTTCGTTGCTTTCAAGATTTAATCTTCCAGGTAGCACCACCCGTGAGCAGCCTGCCTCAGCTGTCAGGTTCCGTCAATACCCACTGTCCCACTGAAGTGCTGTGGACCTGCACGTGATTGTCTCTGCGGTCTGTGCGTTTCTGCTGTATATTGTATTATTCAACCCTTCCAATAACCATATAAGATAGATGCTGTCATTTCTATTTTATAGATGATAGGGAAGCTGACCTTTAGGGGGTTTTGGCTCCTCCCTGAATTTCCTCATACATAATGTTTTAATGTTTTTTTTTTTCTGTGTGTCACCATTGCCTGAGACACGTTGACTGCAATAAAACATTTGTTAGACAAGTGAATGATTAAGTGTATGATTATAACTATGGTATAGGCAGGATTAATTTACATAGGCAGTAGACAAATGAATAATGGCTTGCTTTTCTCTTTATCAGGAATTTGACCCTGGGGCATGAATATTGAGCTGTTCAGCTCTGGGCTGTGTTAGCAGCAACCTTTGCAGGAAGAGCCATGGCCGCTGCAGCAGCAGCTTCGCATCTGAACCTGGATGCTCTCCGGGAAGTGCTAGAATGCCCCATCTGCATGGAGTCTTTCACTGAAGAGCAGCTGCGGCCCAAGCTGCTGCACTGTGGCCATACCATCTGCCGCCAGTGTCTGGAGAAGCTCCTGGCCAGTAGCATCAACGGCGTCCGCTGTCCCTTTTGCAGCAAGATTACTCGCATCACCAGCCTGACTCAGCTGACGGATAACCTGACCGTGCTGAAGATCATCGACACAGCGGGGCTCAGTGAGGCCGTGGGTCTGCTCATGTGCCGAGCTTGTGGTCGGAGGCTGCCTCGACAGTTCTGCAGAAGCTGTGGGTTGGTGTTGTGTGAGCCCTGCCGGGAGGCAGATCACCAGCCCCCTGGCCACTGTACGCTCCCTGTCAAGGAGGCGGCTGAGGAACGGCGGAGGGACTTCGGTGAGAAGTTGACTCGCCTAAGGGAACTTACGGGAGAGCTGCAGAGGCGGAAGGTAGCCTTGGAAGGTGTCTCCAGGGACCTTCAGGCAAGGTATAAGGCTGTTCTTCAAGAGTATGGCCACGAAGAGCGCAGGGTCCAGGAAGAGCTAGCCCGCTCTCGGAAGTTCTTCACAGGCTCTCTGGCCGAGGTTGAGAAGTCCAACAGTCAGGTGGTAGAGGAACAGAGCTACCTGCTCAACATCGCAGAGGTGCAGGCCGTGTCTCGCTGTGACTACTTTCTAGCCAAGATCAAGCAGGCCGATGTAGCCCTGCTGGAGGAGACAGCAGACGAGGAGGAGCCGGAGCTCACTGCCAGCCTGCCCCGGGAGCTTACCCTGCAAGATGTGGAGCTCCTTAAAGTAGGGCATGTCGGGCCTCTGCAGATCGGACAGGCTGTGAAGAAACCCCGGACAGTGAACATGGAAGACTCGTGGGCAATGGAGGGGGCAACAGCATCTGCTTCCTCCTCCTCTGTCACCTTTAGAGAAGTGGACATGAGCCCTGAGGAAGTGGTTGCCAGCCCTAGGGCCTCACCTGCCAAGCAGCGGAGTTCTGAGGCAGGCTCCAGTATCCAGCAGTGTCTCTTTCTCAAGAAGATGGGGGCAAAGGGCAGCACCCCAGGCATGTTCAATCTTCCAGTCAGTCTCTACGTGACCAGTCAGAGTGAGGTGCTGGTCGCTGACCGTGGCAACTATCGCATCCAAGTGTTCAATCGCAAAGGCTTTCTGAAGGAGATCCGCCGCAGCCCCAGTGGCATCGACAGCTTTGTGCTAAGCTTCCTGGGAGCCGATTTGCCCAATCTCACTCCTCTCTCAGTGGCCATGAACTGCCATGGGCTGATCGGTGTGACTGACAGCTATGACAACTCCCTTAAAGTCTACACCCTGGATGGCCACTGCGTGGCCTGTCACAGGAGCCAGCTGAGCAAACCGTGGGGCGTCACAGCCCTACCGTCTGGCCAGTTTGTGGTGACTGACGTGGAAGGCGGGAAGCTTTGGTGTTTCACGGTGGACCGAGGAGCAGGAGTCGTCAAGTACAGCTGTCTCTGCAGTGCTGTGAGGCCCAAGTTTGTCACCTGTGATGCTGAAGGCACCGTCTACTTCACCCAGGGCTTGGGTCTCAACGTGGAAAACCGGCAGAATGAACACCACCTGGAGGGTGGTTTCTCCATTGGCTCCGTGGGCCCCGACGGGCAGCTGGGCCGGCAGATCAGTCACTTCTTCTCAGAAAATGAGGATTTCCGCTGCATCGCTGGTATGTGTGTGGATGCTCGCGGTGACCTCATTGTGGCTGATAGCAGCCGCAAGGAAATTCTCCACTTTCCCAAGGGTGGGGGCTACAGCGTTCTGATTCGAGAGGGCCTTACCTGTCCAGTGGGCATTGCCCTCACGCCTAAGGGGCAGCTGCTGGTCCTGGACTGTTGGGATCACTGCGTCAAGATCTACAGCTACCATCTGAGAAGATATTCCACCCCTTAAAGAAGAGAGATACCAGTTTCTTCTTTCCCCCAACTGAGTTTCCTTCCCTTTCCTTCCCTGGTTGTTGATGGTACTGTGGAGTAGACGTGGCCTATGTCCTGATTCTAGCCAGATTGCTCTAGAATTGTAGAAACTCTAGTTTTCAGTGCTCTTTCCCTGTTATTCCCCTTTCCCAAATCTTCTTTCCCTCTTGCCTAAATTTAGAGCTTTAACAGGTACCTTTCCCAGATAGGAGAGACGATGCTGTTAGCCGAAGTTGCTTAGAAGTTAGACGTTTCCACGGCTTTAGTAGGCAGCCACTGTAGCGCTTTGCCCCTGTGTTTGAGATTTGTATTGGTATTGAATCGACGTTGATTTTGCTCCTCCCTAGTTTGCCGTTTCCTACCTATTATAATATGCGTCATCTGTGATACTGTAACTCCGGCTGTGTCCGTGTGCATGCTCCAGTGGGGTCAGCCCCTCCCTTCAGTGATAGATGATCACCTGTGCCAGTGTGCGACCAGAAGTGACACACAGTCCCTTTGGGAAGCAGGACCTCTTGGCTGGGGGATTTCTGCCACCATGGATTGTCTTTCCATTGCAGATGTGCCAGAGGATGGGTTGACCCTAGTCGGATAGTGTTGAAAACGTCAGTCTAGAAATTGCTTGCTTTGTGAAGGAGTTCATAGGTGAGAACTATGCCATAGCCAAGGCAGATGGGAACATGCAAACAGATGCTAACATATCCAGCAAATTTGGCATTTTCCCCCCTAGGTCTCATACCATTTCGTACTCTTTCCTCTGATGTGTGCTAAGAGTTATCAGAAGAATAACAAACAATGCGGGAAGGCTGACACGTCCATTTTCATTACTGATGAACAATCCGTTAGGTAACTGTTTTCTTCAAGTGACTTTAAAATTTATTTCTGTTTTATCAAGCATTAAACTAATTGATAACTTTCTTCATCACTGATGTTCATTTTTAATTAAATATGAATTTCTGAAGACAAAGGGTTGTATTATGCTATTTTTTTCCTATCTGTACTGTGTTCTCTGACAGCGCAGCATTTCAGATGCAGTTCCGAATACCATCATGTAAAGATAAACAGATCCCCACACCCATGTGTATTTGAACAGAATGAGCCTAGCATCACCAGCATCCTGCTCAATACAGTCTCCCCCATGTGCTTTTTGTAAAGATTGTAGTATGCGAGGGAAGATAGCTATGTGTGTTTCAGACTAGAAGTGAGAATGTGGGATGAGATTTCACAGGCCTCCACATCTCTTCAGCAACGTATCTTTATCTTATATTCAGGAGTGTTACAAGCCAAAGAGCTAAACTTCTGCTTTCTTAGAAGAATTAAATGCCCCCAGATTTTTTATTGGTGCACTGCCCTCTAGAGGGTGGGTAAGGAAAGAGCACAGTGGTGGACTAATTTTTCTTGCTTTCAGTTAGAGAAAATGCCACATTTTCATGATGAAATTAATCTCATATTTCAAAATCTTAGAAATAAGAAGAAATTGATCCAATTAAAGTGCATCACAATGGCTCAGTCATTTTAGAGCCACTCTGTCTGTGGTGACTCCCAGAAGCAGACTGTCTTTGCTGTAGGTGGCTTATTCGTGTAGGCACCTAAGACTGAAACCTTTGTCACACAGTGTGCAGTGGAAGGATGCTTGCGGTGCTAGGGTTCACTTGAGATAAGCAGGCCCAGGAACTTCCAGTGCCTTTCCACTCGGCATTCCGAGTCCTCCCATCTCTGCAGCAGCACTGCCGTGCTAACTAGAGTGAATTTGCAGCCATCTACCATGTTGATTAAATAAACCGAGTGGCTCCCATTTAATCACAGTTCAGGTTTGTCCCTCACAGTGGCAGCACTCTTTCCCGAGTGAAGCCTACATGCAAATCTGCCCTGTGAAATTAACAAAGAGTCATGGCTGCAGCTGCAGATTGGGGGCTCTCCTTCCCACTACCCCTGTGCTACCACTGCAAACTTAGGAACCTATAGAATACTTTGTGAAAGCCATCAAGCTACAAGGTAATCTAGTTCCAGCTTATCAGTCATGGCAACTGGATAGTTTGCTTAGCAAAAGAAAACAAACAAAAATGAGAATACTGGCCCTCTTGTCAGAGTGCTCACTAGTAGACATTTCTCCAGCTGCAGAAGACTGCCTTCTGGGAGCTGCCCTACTGCTCCAGCCTTTGGAAATTGCCTCTTTTTTCCCCGACTTTCATGCTTTCTAGGCTTATATTTAAGAACTGGAACCTCCCTCAGCTGTTTCCTCCCCCTAGCCACAAGTGTGCTAATAAAGTCTTTCTGCTCTTTTCTAGGTGCTAGCTAATGTTTAAATGCCCGTGCCCATTTGTCCATGTGTATGAGCTTCACTGAGGCCCATACCCTTCTCTGACGTAGAAGAAAAGCAAATGACAGTCAATCAATTAGTTTGACCTTTCTCCTTTGTCATCTTTGGAGCAATGCAGGGAGATTCATTCCTTCTGTTGTTAAGTACTAGAGGTTAGGTACTCTTCCAAGAGTTTAAAAGAAAAATAAAACTAGTTCAAATTAGTTAACTTTTTATGTAATTAGTCCAGCATCTTTCTTGTCTGCTGTGTTTGAACTCTGTTCTGCCACGGTGTGCTTCTCTTCTGGCCGTATATGCACTGAATTATAGTGCACTCTTGGAGAATATAGAAGACCACTCCACTGTGAATCGCAGTGAATTTGGCTTGAATTTTGTAGTGTATCTGCAGTAAGGCGAGTAATGCTGAAGTGGTCTTGTGGTTTGTGTTGTCCTAATCAGGGGCCTTGTAAGAGAAGCACTAGCCGGCCTCACAGGAGAGGTTAGAAGACAGGTCTAATGTGAGATTCCAGTCTTCGCTACATCCCAGCTGGAGGTTGGTTTACAGATGAGGATGCACAGCCCCTCGAGGAATTGCACAACCAATCAGTCATGAAACGAAGGGTGCTGGGATGAATTTTACAAGCAGGGTGGTAGTAAGATAAAAACCAATTGAGTAAAATACGCATGCAGACTGCTGACTGAGACTATCTTGTCAGTGCTAATGGGGATCCATCTAAATGCAAGCTTGTTGAGGCTGTCCTCAGACTGGCAGTGTTTTCAGAGGAAAGTTCACTGGATTTAGTCAGGCTTGTGTCTGACTTGAGGATCTGACTCCTCCAGGTATCTGTAGGCTGCAGGTGACCTCACAGTAGTCTCCATACACACTGGGAGAAAATAGGAAAATCACCTTTATCCATGATCTTGATTTTTCTCTAATGCAAGCTGTGGTTCACATCTCCCTAATGTCTTTGCGTATTATTTGCTACAATTTGTTTGTTTGCTCATGGAAAGCAGAAGGCAGAAAAATAAAACAAATCCCCAGCGCTTTAGGGTACACCTCATCTCAGGCCAATTGTTCCTATTCTCTAGGTATTGTCTCAGTTATTAGCCATGTGTAACCCTGCTAAACTCTAGTTTCCTTATGTAGTAAAAGGAAGTGACAGTTTCTTTGTCAAAGGGTGAAAGTTATGAGAATTGAAAGATAACAATGCCATGGTGTGTGTAGAAGTGTCCAATTAAGAAACTGACTTCCTGTAGAGGGGAAAGACTTCCCTTTAGTGGGAAGCTGATCCACGTTCTCTGTGAATGCTGACGAGAAATTCCAGGCCTGTTAGTGAAGCAACAGTTTATTCAACATGGCCTGGCTTCTTGATTAAAAGGCCATTTGGACCAACAATGGGCCTGTTGGAATGGGGAAGGCAGAACCCATCTCTGCAAAGCTGCCTAGATCCTAGTCTAATTTCGATAGAGCGAGTTAGGTAACATCTTGACTCTGAGAGGCAAATGGATTCAAGGGAGTGGGATTTTAGAGACGTGCATGGAAGAAAATTTAACTTGGAATCATGCATTTTTGCTACTAAGTCAGCATAAAATGAGTTTTCCTTCAATCCAGTACTCAGAGTCAGAAAAGGAGAGCCGCAAGTCCAGTTCTGAGGAAGAAGTGTTGGGACGTGGTTGTAACCTGGACTTTGGAAGCCGAAGGTGCTGCTCGTGTTCCTGCTCCCCTGCTTACTAGCTCTGTGACGGTCGCAGGGCCTTGCAGTCAGTTTCTGCCTTTGTGCTCTATGCTTCTGGCTCCAGCTCTCCTGGATAGTGACGAAGAAATGGGAGGTGGAAAGTAGCAGCCTGCATGCACTTTGAGTCACGTGGGAACTAGGTACTGTCCCTGAAGCTACTCTCATTTGTGCCTTACAGAGGAGAGGAACTGGTGAGGATCCTATCTGCCCCAATACTGAAGGGAAATTCTTCAGTAACTCACACAAATCCTGACTGAGACATTAGCAGTTTGTATATGTCAAGTGCAGGGGCTTTTGTTTTCTATACAACTGAAATCAGAAGTTCCCTCTAGTGATTTACTGTTTACTTGGTTATAACAACATTGCATATTTTCAAAAATAATAGGGCCTGGCATCCTATTCATTCATTCACCTGCTCATTAAACACACGAGACATCTACTGTGTTATCAGCAAGAGTCGGATGAGTAATGAGTGCAAAGACAGATCAATCATGACCCTCACAGTCAGATAGCTTGTAGTCTGGCTGCCAAAATAAAATAATGTAAAGCAAATACACTGAAAGATAAGATAAATGGTGTGAGACAAAATATGCCAAGTGTTGCAGTAAAAAATGCTGGCTGAGGGACTCTGGTTGCTGAAGCACCTTCAAGTATGGGGAGCCTTGCAGAAGAATAGGCTTGTACCCACAAATTAAAAGCAGAGCAGAGCGAGGAGCCCAAAGATTTAGACGTCCACTTGACCTGTGAGGGTGAAGGGTTCTTTATTCAGGGCTGAGCCTCACCCTTCCTTTCAATGACGATGAGGCTCAGTGAGGCTTCCCTTGGGATCAGAATCTAGGATTCTCAGTAATCGAAGGCGAAGATAGTTAGTTGGAATCACTGGTTTGGTATTTTCCCCTAAATTATTTTTCTGCTTTTAAGATCACGAAATGATGTGAAACCACTTCTCAAAAGCACGAACCAGATGAGTTTTGTGCTCCGTTATTTTGTAGTAGAGCATCATCTTTTTTTTGTTAATTTTTGCTGGAAATTTTTATAATTCACCATTGCTGCTTTTGCCCCCTGCTGGTAAGAAAGCTCAGGTGCTCGGGCCTTCCTGCAATGCATTTATAGCCCATTGGCCTGTGAATGGGAAGGTCCCTGGCCATCCCTACCTCCAAGCTACAAAAACCAAGCCGCTCTGATTTGCTTGCTCAAGTAATTCTTGAACCTTTCCAGGAGTATAGCATTCCTTCTAGAAAGCCACCTGTGTGGGTAATAAACATGTTCATGTCTGTCTGTTTCGTGTGATAGTTAGTGCCACTGACTTCAACGTTGGAAACCATGTTTTCTGAAAAGGTTCTACTTTGTGTGGCTGACTGCAGTAGTTGGCACAGCAAGCTGGGGCCTAGGCAGTCACCACCATTAGAGGACTCCCAGGGTTTGGCTTAGCTTGCTAACTAGTTCCGAAGAGCTTTCATGTTTTGTCACCTGGGCCATGCTGTGGCTGCATTTGCTGACCCCTACCAGTTAGACAACACTCAGCTAGGTTGGAAGTTTCGATGGCCACTTCAGAACACAGCACTAATCCTGCTCCTCCTGTATCCGCCCAGACCTGAGCTCTCCCAGAAGTCTGAATATTAGCACAAGCTGTGACTGCAACCAAGACTCCAAGGAATGACGCTTAGCCTGTTCCTTTGGTCACTTGTCCCTCCCCGCCCCCATTCTCTCCAACGCTAGACAATAGCCTGTGAACTGCAGGGCCTACAAGTCACCCATGTGAAGCAAAGTTTTGTGGAATATGAAAGTCTAAAAATAGATAGGTTGACATGACTGAATAGAACATCTGTGCCACTTGGTCAGAATAGGTCTGATCGTTAGAGCTGAAGTTTGAAACCCCTATGTCAGACCTATTTAGAGAGGCATTATCCCTAAAGCATCCATAGTACCTGCACAGTGTGGATAGGGGATGGATTCAAGTGTGACCTAGGCCCAGCATCTTAAACCCTTTAAAGAAGCTATTGTAGTGAGAGGAGATCCTGGTCCTGCCAATAGTAGACCAGAGGAGGAAACATAAGCAGGTTAGCTAGGATTCCCCATCCCAGTTACATCTAATATTGCCCAAACACTTGAATACAGGAGGACAGACAACAGGAACGAACGGAACACATTCATGGTTTGACCCAGTTGAAACTCCAAACCTTACTAAAATCATTTATATTGCCACACCAGACAACATAGAAATTTGCTCATTGGCTTTTATATCTCTACAGTCTGCCTTGTGTATTGACTTTTAAAATTTGCTGAAATTGGCAAAACTGTGTCCTTAAAAGTGGGATCAGATTATAGCTTTATCTGAGAATTCCCCTGAATTTAAACAGAGTGCCCTGTAATCGGGGGGTAGCTCTACTTAGAACATTTCAGGCCACATAAGGAAGATAACTATGTATGTCTCATTTTAGTCAGCAGCCTTGGCTACGTTCCCCATCACCCCAATTACCCATTACCCTGACTATCCCACAGTAGGCATGGACATGTTGATCAAATGAGTAATAAAGTTGAATTAAGTCTTGGATTCTAGGCAGCTGCCTTGACAAAATGGGACTCCATGGACTTCCCTTTCCTCCTCCTCCTGTTAAGTAAAATGGCTAATATGGCTAAGTTTAAATGAAAAGAAGGCCTTTGAGGTTTGAAACTCATATAGTAGACCCACTTAGACAAGAGTTATTACCCCCGCAGGTTCACCATCTAATGGCTCAATTTAGACTGTTCTTAAACCCACACAGAACAAATGGCTCCTCACAGCGCATTGTTTGTTGTAGTCTTAATGTGGAGGGTACACCTCCTAAGGCTACCATGCTGATTACTGCTGAAATTAGTAACTCTGACCAACAACTGCTAAGTATTTTGTAGTTGTTGATCTGAAAAAAAAAAAAAAAAAGATTAAGTTTCTGTACCTGTTTTAACCTACTGGACCAGTTTGCCCTCACCTTCAATGGACACAACAATGGCTATGCCCTCACCCAATCTTTGTATACAGATCTTAACCACAGCCACCTTTGATGACATCACACTGAGCACATCTTTCTCCAAACTATTCATTTGTCACCTTCTATGACGGCATAAAAATGATCTACCAAGAAAGTTCATTAAGGAGATGGATCATTAAATCACACATGGTAAAAGTTCTTGCCACATTGGTCAACTTCTGCAAAGCTCTAACTTCTAAAGATAACATATTTCTCACTTCTAGTTTTACTTCCGTTCCATCTAGCAACTGACAAATGGGCCCATCTTGACTGGATTTCTGTGCAACAAAAGCCCCTAAAAATATAATACAGTCTTACATGCCTCCTGAAGTCTGGACCAGATTGGATAGCTGTAAGTTACCTCTTTACATCTGTCTCCTTAGATTCTCCTATCTGCCATTAGGATGCAGTAACTGGCTACATACTTGGCTATTCTAGAAGTAGATCAGATATCAGATATCATGTGATCTAAGCCATTCCACATTTAGCTGCCTGCTAAACTTTGGGTCACATAAACAGCATCCTGAAAGCTTAGTGGGAGCTCTTTGCTATACCATAGAGCCATATGGTGTACTCCATCTGCTGTAGAAGATTTCCCCTAGTCATCCCTTGGCAGGATTTGGTGAAGGTTGCTCCA
Organism: Alexandromys fortis; assembly: GCF_014885135.2. Classification (NCBI taxonomy): domain Eukaryota; kingdom Metazoa; phylum Chordata; class Mammalia; order Rodentia; family Cricetidae; genus Alexandromys; species Alexandromys fortis. The sequence continues at coordinate 480,933 of NW_026068079.1, read as the reverse complement.
TCCCCAGACACTTGGATAACTGGACCATTCTTTAGGGATAACTGGTTAACAAAGTATGATTATGCACTTCACAAATGGTGGTCACCTCGATATGCAATGAAACTTGTTGGAAAGCTGTCAGTTTGTAGACCTGGATTGGGATGTCCCTGATAATGGGACAGGATTCAAGAGCAGGCACAAGTAGCCAAACTTCATGTGGTCTTTGAAGTACTGGATACCTTTTCTTACCCAGTGTCCTGTTTATCTGTCCCTACCAATGGCAGCCAAATCAGGTCCCTACTCAAGACTGCCTTTTTTGGCGAAACCGCACTGACTTGCTTTCCATGATATAAATCAACATTAGCTACACACGTAGTGAATCTATGCCAATGCATTCCTCACTCTGCCCAGCGTTCTAGACACGACTACTAGTGAGCATGCACTTGTTTCCCCCTGACAGTTCACCTCTCACCAAAGGAGTACTTGAACGTTCACTTCCTCCCACATGCATGCTGCAGTCTTCATAGACGGATGTAACTGTTACTTAAACAAGTTCAAATTCCATTGAACAAAGCAGTACATGTTTCAGCTATCAGATGTTAAGACTGATGGATTACAACAAAAGTTCTAAATTCACCTTGGGTACTAATTGCAGTACACTTTCAAGGCCTGCGCCGCTCACATACTCTTCAGCTCACATCTGGACAAACTGATAAGAAAGCATAGGTGTTTCCACCTTGGATGCCAGAGAAGACTGCAAGTCACACAATATATGGGACCAAGTCCAGCCCCCTCTATACTTCCTATTAGCAGCACTCTAAAAGAGCCTAGGCAGCTGAACAAGGAGGATACCAACAGACAGACATGCCAAAGTGAATGGATTGAGGCCACGAGACCTCTACTCTACACAAGGAACTGGTCAAGTAAGTAAAACTGGGAACAGGAAACATGCATGCTTGTAATAACACTTGATGGAAGAAAAGAGGTTGTGAATTTGAAGGAGAACAACGAAGGACATTAGGGAGGGTTTAGAAGAGAAGAGGGAAGCAAGTGATGTAATTAAAATGCAAGCACAAAAATCAATTAGCCAAGCTAGTCTTCTTTCCTGCCCTCCCCAGATATAGAGAGCCCCCTATGGGCCTCCTCAAAAGTTTCATTACATAAACAACACATCATATCCTGAAATGTGTATGTTTTACCAGCAGCCTCAATATTGGTGTGGGGGCACCCCCCGCTTCAGAGTGACAATGCTTTAGAGTTGATATTGAAAATGACTTCATAATATGATCTATGAGAATGTGGTAAGTTTAATTTCAGAGCAGCCTGTATTGAAACTTAACAATACTAACCCTATAAATCTCTTAAGCCTCGGGATGTGAAAGTTGTTTGACATACTTAACGATTCCACTAAGACATTAGGAATGAAGTTAAATGGCATGGCTCAAGGGATAGAGATGGGTAGGGTACACATATCATTTCACCTGATCCAGGACTTAGAGGCTGGATCCAGGAGAGCAAACATTCACTAATTGATCTATTGGAAGAAAGGTCATAGGATGAGGAACGGATGTCTCTGGGCTAGTCAGAAACAGTAATACTTAGTGAAATGCAGGTGCATTGAAACCATAAATAAAACCAAGCAAAACCCTTCCATTTCACTCTGAGGATAATGACCAAGAATAAACTTTTTTTCTCATCAATGAATTCCAAACACTTAGTATGTATGAGGACTATTCTTAAATATTCTATAAGGATTTGTGCAAACAAAACTGAGCCCAAACTAAACGACATAGGCAGGCTGCCTGAATGCAATAAAGGCTATATAAATAAAATGTCAGAAACAATACGGAGTCTGATGGCAGAGTAGTTCCGCAGAGAAACAAACTGCAAAGAGGAACTTTCCGTTTATTCTAGGGGGCTGGGAGGCTGGGAGTCACTCTCTTCTGTGACTTCACCATCATTTACAACTAGGTCCCAACCTTTTCTTTTTTAAGTATTAACCTTTTTTTTTTTTTCCCTCACTGGATCGGTGCATATCCAGTTGCCTTTTTGTTTCACCAGTTTCATAGCCTTTGTTGCCTCAGACTGGACGTGCTCCATGAGGACGGCAGCTCTGCAGAATCTGCTGCCCCTTCCTCACTCCGCCAATGGAGCACTAGCAGCCAATTAGGCTGCTGAGCCTGGGAGCTTGGCACTTTCAGGCATTCACTGCTGCTTACCTTCCACCTCCCATGATTCAATCACAAGGCCAAGGCTTGCACAGAAGTTAGTTCCCCCTCCCACAGGTGTCCATTGTGACTGCAGGCTTAGTTTTCAGAGGTGGAAAGCAGTGAAACTTTTAGTGTGTGAAGCTAGGAGGAGCGTCCTTAGGTTGCTGGAACAATGCCGAAGGCAGCTGTGAATAGGGCTTATTAATTTTCCTGAAGATAATCTTATAAAAAGGAGTTTATGTGGCCTCTCTGGTCTTCTGATTTCTGATTCATGATGGAACTTCTTGCCCTGATGTAAGCCCCTGCCTCTGTCATTCGTATTTTTCCAAACATCCAAACAAAAATTTCTGACTGACTTGAGGGCTTTGAAACTCCAAAACTGTGAATTAAATAAATGTCATCCTGTGTAGCTTAGGTCAGATTTTTTATGATGATGTGAAGCCAATTTGTCATCATACATTAAACTACCAACTGAATAGTTTCACGTCCATTTATTCTTTTCTTTATCCTCAGGACAACTGAACTTTAAGCTGCTTTGTTTTATTTTCTAGATTAGATTTTCTTGATTTTCTTATAGCATCCCACATATATTTCCTCTCACCCCATGTCAAGCTTCTATCTACACTCGAGCAAAATTCTGAAATGAAAGTGCTAAGAACTGATGTGTAGAACCTTTTCATGACCTTGACTTGCTCCTGATAATGTACATATTTCTTATGGTCTTTAATTAACAGTGGGTTTTGGTTCTTTTCTATTCTTTTAGGATTATCTTACCACCACACAGCTATAGATACACATGCAGACTCCCTCCCCTACATTTATATTCTTCTTGAACAATGTAACACAGTCCCCACAACCTACTTTGCCTCCAGGCTATCCTGTCTGACATCATTGCTTTCTTCTCTTCCCACCTCCAGGTTCATGCAGAGCTCATCTTCAAAAGCCTCAAATTAACCAGGGACAAGCACCCATGTCTTGGGAAGTACAGTGAGAAAAGGGTCAGATCCTTTACTACTGTATAGCTACACCATTATGCCTTTTGCTTGAGAACACTGATAATATGAATGATCATCACTGGATTAATTATATCTTGATAATAAATGAAAATAGTAATAATGAACATTTCCTGGCATTTATTGTATGTCAGATGCAGTGGTAGTCACTTCATAAACATTGTTTGGTTGAAGCATCATTCTCATAAGAATATTGCAGCACAACTGTTACTGGTCTGACTTTAAAGATTACAAAAATTGAAGCTCAGAACACAAAAACGCCTTGATCCAAGTCACACATCAGACAGTAGGATAAGGGGATTGCCTGGTGTGTGTGTGTGTGTGTGTGTAAGCATGATTTATTGAGTAGGACACATGCTGAATTCCTACACAGGACCAGTTAGTCATCGCAGGGTCTTATGCCATCTTCAGGACCTCCATGTGAGACCAAGATGCTTTCACAGTCATGACTTGGTGCTTCCCTATTGGCCTGTTGTTTGTACTTCATTTGCATCTGGTGATTCAGTCCTTTATGTTTGTGGAATTTCTCAGCACGGACTATGAGAGCTTCTCTAAGTACTAAGTAAACTGATCAATAGCAACATCCAAAGTTCTATAAGGAGATCCAGTGGCTATTCATCTCAGCTGCTCCAAAATGAGTAAACAGTATTCTAATGTGTCAGGTTTTTCCTCACGTGTAACCTTGCTTAGAATCTCCAACCTCTGCAGTTTCTTAATGGCAAATTCCCCCTTACTCACCCACCCCCAGCGCTCTGCTAGACACCTAAAGAAACTCCCCAAAGACATTTGGAGATTCAGGGATCCATCTCTTAGCCTTGTACCTCTGCTCCCCAACCTATATGTCTTTACTCATACATTGGTCTCTCCTATTATCCTATCATAGCATTTATTAAAAGATAGCAAGGAGGGCATATGGAAGGGTTTAACAGGGGGAATATTGTAATTATAATATAACAAAATTTTAAGGTAAAAATAATAGAATTTAAAAATTTGGACATTCTTTTTTTAATTTTTATTTATTTATTTATTAAAGATTTCTGTCTCTTCCCCACAGCCGCCTCCCCTTTCCCTCCCCCTCCCCCAACCAAGTCACCCTCCCTTGTCAGCCCAAAGAGCAATTCTGTATGTTACCTTTCTCTGACTATGAGCCTCTTGGGAGAAACATCTGCAACCTACCTACTTTCTTATTCCTAGCTGTCACAAAGAACTTGCTGTATACTAGGAAGTCAAAGCACTACTACAGAAAGCTGGGCAAGTAAGAAGAAAAACTGTCACCTGGGGCGAAGAGAAAAGTGGAAGTTCTCTGAGTACCCCGACTCAGGTTGACCTTGGCCAGAGGCAGAAGCTCCAGTTAGTGTGTCCTCTAGCCAGATCATTTACTCTCACCTAGAAAGTGAAGACTCTACAACAGAAACCTGTAACTGTGTCCAAGGAAACGTCATCTTCCTGGTCCAGTCCTGCTGATGGAGAGATGTCTTTTCTAACAACCCTATCCCCTTAGTCCTGCATCCCATGCCCGGTTCTATGACAGAATCAATGTGATGTGTCCAGCTTAAATGTAATCATGACAACTAGCTTACTTGTGTGTCAGTCTCTTATTGTTCCCACCAAGGACTGTTCGCTTAAGTGAGTCCCCATGAACCTCAGAGTTTCAGGTATAGCATACCCTATGTTTGCTTATGTGCGCATATTCACATGTACACACAACACTATATTATATAAGGCTATTAACAGTCTGCCAGCAAATGACTGACATTGATGAATATGTATGAGGTTTTAGCAACCAGAAGTCTGAATTTATTCTCAATTTCTAGAGCTGTTAAGACGAAAAACAGTTCTAGTTCATTGCTTTTCCCTTTTGGCTGCAGGTAATAATGCCGCATAAATTGACCTCAACATTCCCACACAAAGACTGGGGATGGCTAATTAACATACAAAAGACAGGGAATCCCCTCACACGTGAGCCAGTATTTCCCTTGTCTCAGCCCCTGGCAGATGTTGCTAAGAGATGTCTGTATCCTTCACCACTGAGATGGTCCTAGCCCCTAATCTCTTTCAACACGGTACTCCGAGCTCTCACTACCATCCATTGGTAATGGTCCTGAGAGAATTGCAGGCCTGGCTTGATTACTTCTGGTGTCTCTTCTCACTCTGACCATTTACAGTCTGGTTATTGTTTTTTTATTGTTGTGGTTTGTTTGTTTTTCTTTACCTTATAATGCTGCCCCTGCTCTAGGATATGGAATCACGTTGTACCAAGGAGAACAGCTGAGTAGAGTATTTCTGCCTCTGCCCAGGCTGAGAGCTAAATCCTCAGCCTCAGTCCTCTTCCCGTCTTTCAACTGACATAAGAGAAATGGAACAAGAGAACAAATGGTTCTCTTGGGTTTGATGCTAACATCTAAAGAGCTCTCTGAGGCTGCTGGGATGTAGGTGAATGGACACTGATGTTGTGATTAAAGCAGCCTGGGTTCAAATCTCTGCTCTGCCCATCTCCCTGTTGGGAACTCTTGACAAGTCACCTCACCCTTCAGAGCCTTGGATTCCTCCAGCGTGAAATGCAGATAACAATGCCTGCCCCACAGACATGTTCTGAAGAATAAATTGGGTGAAGTGATGTATGCGAAAGCGCCTTCTAAGACACACCGTGCTGAACACACGGAGAGGATTATTATTCTCGGCATACACCCATAGGAAAAAGACTAGGGTGTTCCGTTCCAGATGGACTCAGTCTAAAACGGGGAACAAATGCTTTTTTTGGTAATTTCATTTTGTGGAAACAGCAATCTCATGGGCCTATTTGTGTTTAATGAACCGCATCCTGTATCGTCTTTTTGCATAGCTCTGAGAAGAAGAAAGTTGGCTCTCTCCTCTAGTGTGCCGCAAGGAGGTGTCTGGCTTATGTTTAACCTCCTCCAGTCTCTCCCTACTGGACATAAGATATAACACTACCTCACTGCTAGACGGACCCCACAATCTTCTGCAAAAAAGCCAGGACACAAGGCAACAGGAAAGGGATATTTGGCCAGCTCCCAAACCTGTGCTGGTCCCAAGTAAAAATGATTGTGTTCCATCCTGAGCATTTTAACCCATGCTATAGTTGAGGGAAATGAGATAGGGCCCCAAGTTCACGCCCCTTGGCAATGAAGGAACCAGCCCTTCATTGGACTCAGTATCTAAGCCCAAATTGGTACTCTGAGGTCTTCCACAAAGTGCTTCTGTGCATCAGAAGCCTTTAGTGTCCCTGAAGCAGACACTCTCTGGGACTAAAGGAAGCTAGTCACCTTCTTCCCCAATAAAATCCAAAAAGAGACAACATTTAGGCTAAGATGGTAAGATATGCATGACTCTCCCAGGCTTATTTCTTCATTCGTTCTGCAGTAAACATTGCTGAATGGCATGTGTGTCAAGCAAAGGTTAAGAGTGATGCTACAAGGATCCTTCAAGGATCTTCCAGTAGGGTAACAGAGTTAAACACAAACTATGACTGTGAAGTTATTACTGAGGTTAGTTATATCTACTGTCCTTCAATGAGAATGTAATGGAGATGCTTAACTGCCGTTTCTTCTTGAATGATCTCTTGCGAAATGGCATTTGAGTTGAGTGATCTAAAGTGACTATAAAGGCCATAAAGGTCAAAACCCAGAGGAAGGCTAAGTTTCAGAAGGACCACAGATTTTTCCAGAATCCGAAGGGTAGGGAACACAGGGACATATGGTGCTGAAGAGGTTGGATGGAGACAGATGGAACCTATAGGGCCTTGAGGCCACGGGAATATGTTTAGAAGTTATCCCCAGTGCAACAAGACCTCCAGGAGTTTGAACTCAATGAACAACATAATAAGCCCTCCCATTTGATCTGTGATGATTGCATTGATGTGGCAAATTGATGGAGCCACTGGAGCTTAGATGTCTGGTCAAACATCCTGGGGACATATGAGAGAGTGACTTTGGATGAGGCTCCTATTTAAACCATTGGACCATGTGAAGCAGAGTGACCTCTCTAATGTGAGTCGGCCTCTTCTAAGCCATCAAAAGGTCTCAGCAGAACAGTCAGGCTGACAGATGAGCTGGAAGGATGAATGCTTCTTAGCGGACTGCCGTTAGCTTGATGCTGGCCTGTTCTGCTCTCACATCCTCATGTAAATACTGGTTCTTCTTTAGGGTTAAACTGGCAGCCTCCAGACTACAGCTAATACCAGCAGCCTAGAAGTAAGTCATCAGTTTGCCAGGGTCTCCAATCTACCTACTCCAGGTGTTGGAGCTCTGTAGTAACCACATAAACCAGTTCATCAAATGTACCTATGGCTATAACTCTTAATGCCATCTCTTTCTTGTGTGTGTGTAGTTTCAATCTGCTGGCACTGTTTCTCTGGAGAAGCCTGGGTGTCATTTATCTCATTAGTACTTTGTGTAGTGTGGGCTAATGTGGGGCAAGAATAGCTTCAGGTGGGAGACAAAGACGACAACTCAGACAAGCTGTGATGGTGGTGTAGGGTATGAAGGCAAGATTAGTGTAGCAACAGTGAGAGCATCCAGGAGCTACGTGGAAATGCAGGTGGATGGAACTTGGGATAGTTTGGAAATGGGCTAGATAATTAAGGGTAAGAGAGGTGCTGAGGTTTCCCAGGCCTGGCTCTGCCTCTAAAGGAGTAATGGCACTTTTCACTAGAAGTCTAGGACAGCCCAGGGTTGTATGGAGTTGCATGTGTGCTGTGGGAGAACAAGCAGGATAGCAATCCTCAGAGGGAGGCTTGGATAAGGAGATAGAAGTCAGGGATAGGGTGAGGCCATAGTGTAGGGATGACAACAAAGAACGTAATAGATTGATTGACACAGAGATAGATAGTCCAGAAAAAGGGACCAAAAGGACATGCCTCCTGTTCGGCCTTACTGGCTTAGCAGAGTAGGATATGCCTGCAAAGGAAGATGAAGAGGGCGGAAGAGAGAACATGCAAAGATCTGGTTTTATGCACACAGCACAGAAATGCATCAAGCTGGAGGCAGTAGACTGTCAAATGCTACAGAAAGGTCAGGCAAGAAGGAAAAATGGCCCCAGGTTATGAAATCACTGGGAAAGTCAGCTGGCACCCCGGAGGTCTCAGATCCTGAGAATAAGCCCTTTCATGTCTCCTTGCTGTCTTTGAAGAAAGTTCCCTCAGGAAATAGAGAGCACTGGAGACTTCTTTAGTTCACAACAGCTCTTGGCCACACCTCGTCAGCACAAGAAGAAGTGACATTTAACTACATCTTGGTATTCCCCTCCCCACAACCTGATGCCTGCATCTGACTTTCAAACAGCCAAAGACTTTTCCAAAAAGTAGCCCAGGAATATTCTAGTTGGCATTCAGAAGTACATGGTAATTCAGATGGCAATGCATTCCTTAGAATTTTCCCAGAAAATTACAGTAGAGCTAAAAACACCTTTAAAATGGGTGTTTATCTCTGGGGACATCTTTCTAAACTATGAATTCAAGAAAATTCAAAAACTGCATATGTGAACAGATTATTCTTTCAGAGGGGACAAAGGTCTTGGAGGCCTTATGCTCAGAAGATGCCTATTCATGAGTTGCTTCTAGACTTTCTCTACTTCTTTGGACTTGGATTTACTTTTGTCTCTCCTTCTTTTCTTCTTCCTCCTTTTCCTTCTCTCTGTTCATTCACAGAGGTTCAACAATTATATCCCATATTCATATCCATCCTTTATAATGTCATTATCTGTACAAAATAAAAGATGACCATAAACCATCCCATGGGACTGGTAATTTATGTATCCATCAGTCTAGTACATAGTAGAAAGTCACAAACCCTGGTTGATTCCTCTCTGGCCCATCTCCACAGCCAGTTCTAATACTGAAGTTGAACTCACCAGGTAGGTCACTCCCCACTCTAGACCAATCAGAACCATTTCTGATCCTATATCAGCTGACAAGCGGTGGTAGTGAAGTCTCAGTTACATCTCTTCTACACACCCCAGTTCACAGCTCTGAATACACACCCGGGAAGGCTGTACTCTAAGTGGGGAGTTGGGAGCATCTGGATGAGCTCCGGCTCGGCGCTAGACACATCTCTTCATAGACCTATTTTCTTATACAGACTACACAGCTACTCTGCTTGCAAATATGGAAACTGAGAGGGAATCAACTTGCTAACGATCACACAAGTGGCCAAGTGTATGCCTGAGATTTTAACGGGTGCCCAGCTGACTATGAAACTTTGTTTTAGTCCCAAAGCAGAGGTTGAGGTCACACATTAGGAAGGGCTGCAGCCAGGTCTCGGATCTTTAGCTGATGTTTATAGTTTTCACTTTATTTCAAGCTACTGTTTTTCCTGCACCCACTGAGTTTTGGAAATTTTACCTGTGTTATTTCATCTCATTTGCCTAAAAGTTACGAAAAAGAATTACTATCTTGTTTAGCATGAGGAATCTGAAAACTTGGAAGCTACTAAGCAGAGGGTATAGAAGAAGAAGAAGGAGTCCAGATGTGCCCCACTTCGTTGCTGCCCAAGTGCCTCTTCCCACAAGCTCTGCTCCCAGTTATCTGCCCAAAGTCCATACCTACCTGACCCCAAGCCCCGGCGTTTAGAAGACAATGTTATGTTACTGATGCCTTGGAAGAGAAATCATATCAATTATCTCTGAATCCAAAGGGTTCCCAGTGTCTTTTTTCTTGCTTTTAACCTCCCAGTCTCTTGTATTATTCCCTATTATAAAAAATAAGCTAACTGAAGACTTCTGATATGCTGTAGCATGTAGAGATAGAGAAAGAAACATAGAAAACAGTTATCTTGGCTTCCGAGTATCTGCATGTTCTTCTTGGAACAAATACAGAAGAAAAGTATCAGCAGAATGGACGCCCTGAGATGCCAAGCTACAGCACCAGACGTTCAGTCCTGGACATGGGCTGGGGCCTCCAGTTGCTGTGTCAGCTTTTTCTACCCTCTTCCCTTTCTTATCTTTCTTGTGATAGATTCCGTTTCTATTACAAAGAATGAGATGTTCTTCATCAAAGAAGTCTAAGCCCTGAAAGCAACCAAGGATAGAGATGGGATGACATTTAGTATCACAGTAGTGTCCCAGACCCTGAATGTGGCAGGAAGTAAATTAGTTCAGTGGCCACAGTGAGAGAGAGTTTTTATAAACATAACCTAATTGTATTACTTCAAAGTCCTGAAGCTTATGGCCTTGCTTAATGATGTGTCTCATTATTTATAGGGTGGCACAATGAGACTTCTATTGATTTAATGCACTTCCTTAAAGACTGTCATTGTCACAGCTATAAAACCGAGCTATTCCCTGACAACTCAATTATGTCCTCTGAGCCTATAAACCACCCATGCCCCCCCTCAGTTGCACACAGGAAGCAGACAGTGGTGCACACAGAGTTGGGGATACAAAACCCCTAGAGGCAGAATGAAAGGCTACAGATCTGGCCAAGGTACATTCAGGGGTTCCCTCTCCCCAGGCATAGTCAGCAGCTGGCGAGCTCTGAAGGATGACATGATGCAGCTTCGCTTTGCTTTGGCCCTGTCACATGGGGCTGTGTGATGAGTCTTTCCTGTCTCATTGAGCCTTAATTTCTCCAGTGGAAACTGGAGAGCTGAGTTCCATGAGAACTCCAAGGCTGGTGTTCTGTGGTCTGTGGTTATGACATATGGGTTTCCTGGAATTAGGATGCAGAGCCTGTGGAGAAGATGCGGGCAGGTTTGTATTAGCAATCCTCACAATATCTAACAATCAATGGTATTAACTATAACAGAAAGTACTTTAATGTATCAGAGAAGAAAGAGAGAGGAGGAGGCATAGAGAAAGGTAAAGAGAGAGAGAGGAAGAGAGAGAGAGAGGGAGGGAGGGAAGGAGGGAGGAAAGAAGGAAGAAAGAAAGAATGAATGAAAGAAAGAATGAGTGAAAGAAAGAATGAAAGAAATAAAACTGAAAGAAAATAGTTTTTGTAACCAGCCAGTTAGAACTATGACTTCCAACACGGGCCCTACTATTCAGCAGCAGTGTCTCCACGGGCACTTAGGTCCTCATGTCTGAGACTGGGTTTCTCAAGTCGGAGAGGCCACTTCTCAAGTACAATGACATATTGATATGTATATATGCTGCCTGGGTGATACCGTAATGGTTAAAGTGTTGTACAAGAAGAAAGCATGAAGACCAAGGTTTGAATCCCTAGCACCATATAAATTCTGGGCAGTCATAGCCAGCTGCTTCTAATCCAGCACAAGGAGGGTAGAGAAGGGGGTGCCCAGGTAAGTTAGCTAGCTAGATTAGCTGGATAAGCGAACTTGGGCTGTCTGGGAGATGCTGCCTCGATGGGCAAGGTAGAGAGTGATTGAGGTAAACTTCAGATGTCAGTCTCTGGACTTCACACATGAATGCACATTTACACATGCCCACATATATACCCATGTAAACACCCATGTGACACACACAGATACATATGACAAAGTATAATAAATATACCATTACATACATGGGATATTTCCAACATTGTAAAATGCTAGTGTGTAAGTCACTTCCCCCATTACAAGTGCTAGGTAGATGGGAATAGTTATCCAAGTACACATTTCACAGGAAGGGGACACTGATGGCATACGGGAATGACTTTCCTGAGCTCAATGGCAGTGACTATTCTTCTGCACTAGACCACCTTAGACTACAGAAGTTCAAAATCTTCTGACAGCTGAGAAGCAGAGGAATTTAAGATGTGGTGACCCTTCACGAGGAAAGCAATCCCTCTGTGGAGGACACTTGTGCCCCAGACTTGAACAAGCGAAAGTTTTTCCTGCCTTCTCCCAAAGAGCCCAAAGAGAAGGCAACATAGAGACATCATTCCCTATCCTCTGCCTGTTTCTTTGGCAGCTTTTCCAAGGGAAGGCTTGGTTTAAAAAAGCCTACAGTAGTAGGATCAAAAACCCATTGCCATTGTTCTTGAGGTCTCAGTAGTCCTCCTTGTCCGCTATGTTCAGCGAGACCAGTTTTGACCCAGGCTTTTTCAGACCCAGGCCAGCTGGCCTTGGTGAGTTCTTGATAGAACATCCCCATTGTCTCAGTGTATGGGTGCACCCCTCGCGGTCCTGTTGATCCTACTGCACCTATTGGTTTCGTGGGAGCCTAGGCAGTTTCGTGGATGCTCACCTTACTAGACCTGGATGGAGGTGGGTGGTCCTTGGACTTCCCACAGGGCAGAGAACCCTGATTGCTTTTTGGGCTGACGAGGGAGGGGGACTTGATTGGGGGAGGGGGAGGGAAAGGGGAGGCGGCGGTGGGGAAGAGACAGAAATCTTTAATAAATAAATTAATTAATTAAAAAAAAGAAAAAAAAAGCCTACAGTATAATAAAAGAGTTTAAATACCTGGCTGAAAGACTCTTAAGATAGCATGTTTCCTCACCCTGACCAAGGTAAAGCGAGGCTCAGAGGAGGTCCGGGAACTGCCAAAGGCCGCACAGTTTACGGTAGGAGAACAGGATGCATATCTGGCGAGGCTCCATTGTCGCCTCAGTTGCCTTCCCCATGCACCATACTTGGCCGTCACCTCCAGCCAGCCCACTCCCAGGCTTACCTTTCTGATACTGGAGCCACAGCTGCTGCTGGACCTTCTTGCTGGGGAAGTGGATGATGCAGGTGAGCTCAGAACCGTACAAGGCCTCTGCGATGTAGTGGGAGCCGTAGTGCTGGATGAAGGACAGCAGCTCATCCCGACTGCTCTCTTTGGTCAGAATCTTTAGGACATTGGTGAAGCCTGGAGAGAGAGCAGCTTGTGTGAGCGGTTAGACTTCAGAAGTTGGCAGCCAAAAAATGATATCCTGGTGAGGACCCCTTCCAATCAGAGTTCATGGCCTTTGTCCTCATCACAGCAGCACCTGGCAACTCTAGCCTTACACGCTCACAGCAAGGACTGGCTCTCACTGCTGGGCACTATGGCATAGTGGACTTGGCAGAAAAGAATGACTTGCCAATGTACATGATGATCCTTGATGCTGCTGATGCCTACTTGCTGCACAGCTGATGCATGCAGGTAGACCACTAGTGGTTTTCACTTTCTTAGTTCAAATACTGCCATGTTGACCACCACACCCCCATTAACCTGATGAGAAGCCAAAGCTGAAAGACTGTGAGCGACATATCTTAGCCCTCTATCTACAAGAGCTGCACGCAAACACTTTTGTTGTTACTTCAAGTGGCTTCCTGGAGCTACATTTGTCTCAGTAGAGATTCCATACGTGCTCACGCTTCTTGCTCCATCACCTTCCTGTCCACTTTTGCCCTTATTTCCTGAGACAGTGGATTGTTTTCTGTTGCCATGGAGTTTTCTCGCTGCCTGCTGTGCTGTCTCAGTACCCTGCTATACCTAGCACAAGGCCTCCAGAGCCATGTCTCAGGAGCTGCTATTCCCACTTCCCTCCACTTCCTGTTCCTCCAGGGTCTTCCTGCAATGGGAGACTGGTTCCCTCACCATTCAGCCCCAAAGCCTCCAGCTCAGCTCTAGTACGGGGAGTTCATTGGGGCATTCCAGACAAAGTAATGCCACCCCAAATCTCTGCTGCTCTGATTTTCAAACTTAGGGAAAAGCAAATATAGGGAAAGGTTCTCTGAGTTCCACATCTGCCTTGAAGGCCGAATCCTTCCGAATGCTTGCACTTGTTGTGAATGCTCTCCCTGTTTCTCCCATCAACTGGGGGAATATGGAGCATACTGTAGGTAGACTTGTGCTGATATTACAAGTGAAGTCCAGACAAATGTCCCAGGCTGTTTTCACCATTCATTCTCCTGGATATCATTTACGCTTCCTCTAAAATTTCCTATGTACCAAATCCTTAAATGCCCTCTTGTACTCCTACCTGCCACTGGATAAAATTCCACGACCATATCTGGGCCTACAGCAATGTCTGGGTTATCTCCTATTTCCTTATTTGTCTTTTACTGGGACCTGGGCTTTCTATCACCCTTCCTTTACATACTGACTATAAGACTGCATTGTCTCCATATATGAGATTACCCCGTCCCAAGACACACCCATGCTGAAAGATTGCATGAAGTCACCCCTTTCTTAGAAGCCTTTTTCACCTATTCCTGTGCGGGGCAAACAATCTCTCCTCACACTCTGAAGAATTGGCATATTTATAGATAGAAGCCCTCCATCTCTGTCTCTTTATCTGCAAATACATCTTTCCTATACCCACCCCAGTCAGGCACTCCGCAACTCCTGGCACACAGCAAACAACCAGCCATGGTTATTATAAGAACACCAATGCCACATCAAAGAGCAAGCACCTCTCCAACGTCGAAAATGAGCTCCAATTTGCCACCATTTGATTTACAAGGAGCTTCCAGGAACATCATTACTGATTAATTAAAGCAGGTACACCTTTGTAGTCCTAACAGGAACATCACAGTTATATTCACAAGTGCAGGGTGAGGGGGTGGTGGGGAAACAGAAATAGGACTCAAAGAAAGGGTGCTTGATTAGAACACTCTCTCTCCATCAACCTGTTAACTCGTGCAACTGGGTAATTAATACAGCAGGATTAATAATGAGATGGTTTCTGTTAAGTAATAAATGACAGTGCCTGGGAGATGCCCTATGGCTCTTCAGCCAGGCAGACAAAAATGCAATCAAATCCCGGTTCCCTTTTCTCTTCTGCTGCTTACTAGCTCTGTGACCTTGGGTTGGTTACTTAACCTCTTTGATCTCCAGTTCCTTTATTTGATGATGGATAGGCTAAATTATTACTTTCCTTGTAGAACTGCTGCAAGCCACAGACAAGAAATGTTATAACATGCTTGACAGATGTCAGCAACAATCACTGTGTGTACTTCCCGGAGGGTTAGGCCCTCCCTGCCCCAGGATGAAAGAGCTCCATTTTGCAAATGAACAAAATGGAACTGAGAAAAAGGAATGAAACAGAGAAGAACTCAAGAGATAATTAGGGGACACACTAACAACAAGCTGGTGACAGGGCTGCCAGAACCAGAGTGGACAACCCCAGGCCAGGTTTCCTCTTCCCAGGGATCTTTGTTCAATAGCTTACTCTCCAGTTTTCATTTATTTATCTTCTTCGCCCATCAAATGTGGACACCAACAATGTGCTGATTCTCTGTTAGTTTCTGGAGATATCGGGATAAACAGATCATTCTTAGCCCCAGTTCTCTGGTCAGAGGGCTAGATAGACATAATTTCGACATGAATCAAGTACTTGTTAGTACTTTCCTGGAGGTATTCCAATACCTGAAATTACTTGATTTGTTTATTGAAGAATGAAGAGTGGAGGAGGCGCCAAGAGTTTAGTGTGCGCACCTCAGGCAGGGATAGCTAGGCGGGAGGCACAGCAAGTGCAAAGTTACGAACAAACATGCCCCATCTCAAAAAGTACAGAGCGCCCTGCCTACTGGAAGTCAGGGCTCACACGGATAAAGAATAGGTCGTGCGTGTGTACATGGTGGTGCATGTGGACGTGGTGGTGCGTGTGTATATGTGGTGCACGTATACATGGTGGTACGTGTGTACATGTGGTGTTTGTGTATGTGTGTACATGGTGGTGCATGTGTACGTGGTGGTGCCTGTGTACATGGTGGTGCGTGTGTACGTGGTGATGCGTGTGTATATGTGGTGCACGTATACATGGTGGTACGTGTGTACATGTGGTGTTTGTGTATGTGTGTACATGGTGGTGCGTGTGTACGTGGTGGTGCGTGTGTACGTGGTGGTGCGTGTGTACATGGTGGTTCGTGTGTACATGGTGGTGCGTGTGTAAATGGTGGTTCGTGTGTACATGGTGGTGTGTGTGTATATGGTGGTGCGTGTGTACGTGGTGGTGCAGAGTGGAGCTACAAGCTATTGCTGGGTGCAGATGGGCAAGGAAGGGGATAGAGAGAGAACTGAGGAGGGAGGAAGCAATCACAAGCCAGAAATACTTCCAGAACACAAACATTGCTTAGGCGACTGTTTCTTCTCTCCCTGTTATCGTACTTCTTCGCTCTACTCAGACATTTCCTCCTCTAGGAAGCCCCTTCTTTGTCACACTGTCCCATTATTGTGTTGTCCCTACTGCAGCGTGCTGATGGCACTGCCTGCTGTGCCGTCCTACCTAGACGCTCCTCCATTCTTACAGCATCCATACAGCAAGGGCTAAGCCTTGAGATCATGTATGGAGGGCCCATGAGTCCTTTGCTTGCCAGATGACCGGTAGTCCTCACCTGCTGACAGCGTGATGGTGCTCAGCTTCACTCGGTACAGGTTGCTCCGGACACGCCACTGCTGCACCATGGGGTAACCCATGGCTTCGTCATACCTGATATCTCCTAGAGGCAGAAATAAGATGGAGTTTGAGCTCAGAGTTCAGAATGGTTACCTCAATGCACACACTGCAGTCCTGGGTTCTGCCCACCTCTTCAAAACGAGGAGAAGCTTGGTCTGGGCTCTGACTGTTGCTTTGCTAGAACCAATGACACCAGCCATTCTCCACCACGGTGCTCCTCAGCCACATCTCTGGGTTTTCCTTGGGCTCTCAATGTCCCTCCTCTACCTTACGTGCAAAAGGTCAAACTTATATCCCACCTACATAAATGCATCTGCAACTTGTCATGGACATTAGACATCGCATTATCTCAGATTTCCCATCTGGTATTACAACTCTCTGTGCTTCTCTTATCTTACGGGCATAGTGTGGGACTTGAAGATGGTAAAAGAAAGCTCTTTTAGAGACTAAAAATTCTATGCTTGTAGGACCAGGGTCAGGGCCATATTTTTCAACCCATTTGTTTCACAGTCTTGGCAGCAGATTTGGCACTAAGTAGCAGAGCTAACTGTTACAGCAGAAAACACTCTAAAAATCCCTATGAATGTCTTTCCCATCCCTTTCTGTTTGCTGACCCTGCTGTAGACCATTGGTTGTTAACATGGATGTTTATAAGCACTGTGTGACAAACCTGTATACCTACATACATTTCCCTAATTCAAATACATGAGAAATACTGGCTAAACAAACTCAACTTTTTAATTCTCAGCATATTACAGCAATTAAAATATACTGTAAGTCTCTGTGAAGGTGGTGTTGCTCACAGAGCCTCTTTTATGAAGAGGGAAAATTAAGAATGTTTGTTTCATAGAATGCGTTTCAGAAATCACAGGCATTGTCAAGACAAAATGTAAACAAAGAAGAAACACAACAAACATTTTGGCAAGCAGTTAACACTGGGCAGCAAATACATTAAAAAAAATCCTACTTCCTGATTTGATCTATCTCCATTCTAAAATTTCCACCCAAAGCTTTGCATTCTCTTTTCTTTATAGTCATGAAAAAAATGCATTAAAAAATAAATGCTAGTCACGTTAGCAGTTATTGTTGTTGTTATGTATCTGCGCTTTCTTGCACCTCTGCAAATAGCAGGCACATTTCCTATCCTTTTCCCTTGTCCCCTGGTGAGAAGGCACTTAAAGATATTTGATACGGATATTAAAATGAGAATCTCATTGGAACAAATGATTTCTTCCTGGACATTTCTGTAGTATTAAAGTTGTCCATTACTGTCAACTGTTTTTTCTTTCTTCCTCTTTAGCCTTTTTAGAAATAATATAATTTTAGATGCTTTCATTTTCAAGTAAAATATTCATGATCCCCTAAGACATGTCCATTGGAGTGAGAACGTTGAGCTATAAATATGTCTTCTCTGTTTATCTGCTCTGTCTTGCCTATGCTTTTTATGTGATTCTGGGAGGAAAGAGAGAGGGAATGGAAGAAGGAAAGAGAAGACTGTGCACCTGATTTGGAGCTGAGAGATTAGTCTCCTACGGGAGTCCTAGACACCAAAGAGCAAGTAGACTCTACTGCTTCTCCCATCCACTACTGCCTAGCCATGTTCACAGCTATTGTTGCTGAGAAGGAGTAATCAACAAGGGAGCCCCACTTTTGACAGGAGAAAACTGAACCTTCTGATGTGGGCTCTCAAAGCATCTTTTCCTTCTGTGACGTGGTTTTCAAAGGGGGAGGTACCTTCTGCTTTTGGAGCAATTTATGAAACCATCTTCACTGCTCCTCATTCTATCCCTGGGTCTCCCTCGTAAGTGGCCGTTATCCCACCCTTCAGTTACTGTTGGCCCTGGCTTAGCTGGGATTCTCACCTGGAATGTACAGTTCTGTAATATGTTAGGTTCTTGACATTGGGGCCATGGCTGTATTATTTGAAGTTCTCCTGCAGAGTCCAGATTGAACCTGAGCATTAAGTTTGGTCATTACAGCTTCCTAATAGGGATGAAATGACCCTGATTCTCATTCTACTCACCACATCCCCCTGCACAGTGACACTACCCTGGTAACCTTGGAGGAGTTTATAGCAGTTTAGCCACAAGAAAGCAGAATAGTAACATTCTTGCAGGATCATGCAGGCTGCAGGCTGAAAAACAGAAATGCCCTTGCCTCTCAAGGACACCGTCGACCCATGTGGGGGTCTCCTCTATTTACACCAGTTACAGAAAAGGCTCATGGTGGTAAGATTTTTTGCTCCTGGCCACTCAGAGCTTACAAGTCATGGGGGTGTCTGTCACATTGCAGGATCATTTCTGTGAGACAATCTTTCTCTAATCGAAAAGATTCAATCATTCTTGAGGGTGGTCAATCTGGTTAGTTATCACCAAAATAGAGTCCACGTCCACTTATCTTAGAAAAAATCAATCCCACCACCTCTTCCCAAAAAGAAGGTGGCAGAAAATCTTGGCTAAGACAAAGAAGAGAAGAAACATACCCTTGGCTGAGACATAAAACTCTGGAACTTCAGGAGAGCCTGAAGGTATGGTTGTGACAATGACAAGGTCATGTGAAGGACAAAAGCACAGCACTCTTCAGCAGGGTCTAGCCTCGGATGGCATTGGGCTTTTTGGAACCTAGATCCTTACTCTCAAATTCAGACAAATAAAACTCAGCCAACAAATGGCTTAGTGGCCACATACAAATAATAAGTCACAAAACTCAAATGCATCCAACTGGAGAAAGTCGTGATATAAGCATCCACTGATTTAACTCTTGAATGATTTTTAAATAACCAAAGAAAACAAACTACTGGAGGTGTTGAAATGTCAGAAAAAATGTCACTTGAACGGAAAGTGGTTTGATGCATGGATACAGGCCAAACCTCACTGAAAAAAGCTGGAACATTGTTCTTGCTCTCAGGAGGTGCCTCTTATGAAGTAGGTCCTGGCCAGCCAGTGGGCTTTCCTTAAGCCCCTCTTTCTACATGGTTCTGAGCAGTGGCCCAAGACAAAGCAGAGCCCTGCTCATAGTCCATCCTTCTCGAAGGAGAAGACTGACCAGGCTGCAGTATCCTAGCGTGTTCTTGTAGCTCACACATGAAAAGGCTGTGGCTAGTGGCAGAGGCCTGAAAGTTGTGTCTTACCCGTGAGCAGTTGGAGGTCTGGGAGGGGCTCGGAGAGGACCCCCCGGCATTGTTCTTCCACAGGCAGTGGGATCACCAACAGTCCATCCGCCAGCTGGGGAAAGTCCTTGATGAAGTTGTTCTCCCTGTCGGGCAAAGCAAAGAAATTACAGAGCAGAAGAAAGGACCACCACAATAGTGGGTCAAGGAGGCAGGATGCTCGCTGTTCGAACAGGCTGGGTGGGTTTTGCTACAATGGCTGCTGAATGCCAGCTCTGAGCACCTAACACTGACCACAGGGTGTAGAATGCAGGCAGACTGAGCATCAAGCCTGGAGCACCCACTGACTAGCTACTTACTGTTTTTCTCTTTGAAGCAAGTTTCTGTTTCTATAAACGGGGCTTAGATCTCAGGGCTGCTGTAAACACTTAATGGGATCAAGCTGCCAATTGTTTAAGACATCCTCTGAGGCTCTACAAACTATATATTTGGCTGTGAACCATCATTTGCATAAGCAATGGCATGGGTAAACCTGGACGCGAGGGGACTGAGCAGAGCACGAAGGGTTTGAAGTAGGGAGCAAGGCTAAGCTGAAGAAAGGAAAACTTAAAAGCCGCATGTGTGTTAAGCTAGAATGAATACTAAAGATACTTCAGCTTATACAAAGGGGCAAAACCGAGGCCTGGAGAAACAGGATGTATTATTTAACAACCACCAGTAGACTGGAGACATGCCCATTGTCTTTACCCCCAGGCTAGTGCTCTTGGCTCTGCCCTGCCTTCATAGAGGCCTGCCTGCAAAGTATCACAAGACAAACCTCCGTGAAACCCGGGAACACAGAATCCTGCATAGATATAGTTTATCTATCTATAGGACAGAGAAGGCAGAGAGTGCAGGAAAAGGACACAGACAGCATTATTCCAGACAATAGGCTGACCTAAAGATGGAACAGACAGTCACGAGACGCGAAGCTTGCTGATACTGGGAATGTGCAAGCAGGAAGTGTGGCAGCCAGCTGGCGAGCAGGGGACCAAGGGCATTTTCCTATCTATCCTGACTCGTAAGATCGCCTCATGGTTGGAGTTAGCGATACTAGTTATAGGCTAGACAGGGAGGAGGAAGGGAGGGAGATAACAAAAACAGGAGGCTGCTTATACCTTCGTTTTGCCACCTGTCACAGCAACTGGAAATGAAAATCAGTGTCAAAACCAAAAATACATGATGCCTTGAAGCCTGGATTCCAGGCCATCCAGAAGCAGCTGGAAAACTTCAAGCCAGGTCACCTTTATGTCTTTACTGCACATGCCCACACCACCCCCTATACACATCCAAAGTCCATCACCAATCCATTTGTTAGTGAAGATGTTCCTGGGTGCTCGGTCCAGAGGTGATGTTCTCATCACCTCCAACATCTCCAGCATCCCCATCATCTTCCCCATCACTCTGTCTGCCATCTCTGTTATTCATGGCATCCTTAGTTTGCTAGGCTCTATGAATACCTGAATACTTAATCTTCACCGTGACTCTTGAGCTAGGATTGTGTTTAAATCACAAATAAGTAGCAATAAGATTCTAGGTTAATGAGGATAGAATTTACAGCCAGGTCTAGCAGAGCCTGGGCCTCTCTTCAGGGGATGCGTGTGCACTATGGTGAGTTTCCTAGCCACTCTTGCCATATAGCATAGTAATTTGTGTGTGCCCAATGTCACTCTGTGGAGCCACGTAGTCTACATATCTGGGAGCCCAGAACAGCACTGGGAATGTGGAAGACAGCTTTCCAGGCAGTGGAAACGCTACACACACAATAAAACCGGCAAGGTGGCTGCTGGGCTCAGACCTTTTCTCAGATGTGAAGGGAGATGGACCAGATTCTGACTGCAGAGCCCTGGGGTGAGGGCCATGGACAGAAACACAGGCTCGTCTCCCCGGCCAGTTGAGAGAGATCACACTGGCCATGCACACTGCTGGTGAGTTTGTTGGCAGGCATTGGTAGGATTGTGAGAACCCCTTCCTGATGTGACCTCAAGCACTTGTTTTGTAGGTAGGAGAAACTAACTTTGATGAGGGGTTGATGGTCCTGAACACTGGCCTCCATTGTTGCCCCCCCCCCCATGGCATCCTTCCTGAGTAATCAGGGGCAAAGTTCACAAACCTCAATTTTCTCATATATAAAATGAGGATCATGAAAGTTTCCCTGCTTGCTATAGTGGAAAAGTGGAAATGATGTTATTTAGTACCTACTGTACGCCAGGTACATAAAAACTTTAATTTAAAAGAAACTTGACAAGTCAAGGCCACACAATTGGTAGGTGTGAGGTCTTAGGTAGTCTGGCCCCAGAGTCCATAATTCTCATTTCAGGAAATGTGAGTATCCCAAGCCCTGCCTCAACACACACAGACTGAAGTCTTCTTATAAAGGCCTCATTGCCCATGGGTTCCCAGACACCAGCAGGCCTCAGCGGAGAGAAGGGGCTGTGGCCTTGTACAACCCAAATGCACAGCAACTCTGCTCTCCCTCACCCCAGCGGTCCTCACCCTGAGGTGGGCACAGTCACAGCAGGGAGAAGGGGCACCACCACATGTGACGTGTCCTCCACTGATCTACAGTCTGAGCACATTTGGTAGCCAGGCCTTGGAGGAAAATTTCCTTTAACTTACTTTGCTGCCTTAGGATGGGAGGTTTTCTCTATATCCATCAACTTCCGTCTATGTTTTTAAAACTGCAGCAGAGGGAAGTCACACCCACTAGTATCCTAATCCCCCTCCTCCAACTCCTGTGCTTTCTGGCCAAGCCAGTATTAGGATTTTGGGGAGATCTGAAATCCATCAGTGGACAACTGAAAGATGTACGTGGGTAACCCCAAATTGCAGGAAACACGGGTTAAATTGCATAAATATTTCCCCGGGAACTTCCAGAAAAGGCCTTAAAGAGATTAACCTGATGAAACTCATGAGGAAGGAGCAGAAGGAAGGGAGGAGCCACGTTAAACTGAGAGGAAGGCACACAGGCGAGAATGAAGCACAGAATGAAGCTAGTCTCCCAGGTAACAAATCTTCCTGGCTGTCTGCACAATGACCACAGCCCTGCACGGCCTTAGCCAGCAGAGGGCGCCCAGGGCCTTCACAGCGGTCTGCTCTTGGAAAAAGCAAAATACAGACCGTGGGGGGAAAAACAGCCCTGGCGGAAGTTCGGCTTAAACAGTAAAAACCTCAGGTGAAAGCTGAGAGACCTTGAAAGTCCCAGGCTGAGGAAAAGACCCAGAGGTGCCATGTACTGGCTCACCATATGACAATCAAAACCAACACAGTTCATTAGGTCTTGGGATCTTCTCTCTGGCTTCCCCCACCCCAACTGTGTGTGTCTCTGTGTGTTGGGCAGGGCTGTTTTAGCATTACAAAAACTCTGACAAGCTCCATTAGTCCCATTTTATAGATGTTGAATCAGGAACTCAGAAAAATTAAGAAACTTATCTGACTAAGGTCCATAGTTGGGAATGATGGTAGCTACAGCTACCCTTCGGGCTTGTAGCTCTGTGCCTGGGCTCAACTGAGTCTTCACATTCAGGGAATATAACTAGAATCTGCTCTGCTCTCTTAATCATGGACTAAATCATGTACTTCTGGACATGAGATCAGGGAGCGGTGTAAGCACACCCACGGCAGAGCACGCTTTTATGCATGTGGACATGTGTCTATGTGTATATATCATGTAAGTGGGTGTTGCTGTTTCAAATCAGGAACAGAATAACTGTTTGTTTAGACAAATGTCTTCAAAACGCATCCTTGTGAAACTTAAATTTCAATGGTATTATATGGCGATAACTCAGCAATTTTTAAAAGAACATCCTGGGAACTCTGACATTGAGTGGGTCCATTCACTCTGCACATCCACATGAAATCAGCACATGTTCTGAGCCAGGGCAACATCAGAAGGTGAGCACAGGATGTTCCTCCACTGGCGAGGACTGAATCGAGTCCAGAGGATCCCACACTGTCCAGCCTCTGCTGTGTCCTGTTGCTCACTCAGGACTGTCATTGAGAGGCTGCAATTACTGCCCTCTCGTGGGGCGGGTGCCCAGGCTACAACCCCTCTGGAAGGCATCTCTCTCGGGTCACTCCTGCTCACCCCTCAGAACACACATGTCACTGCTTTTAGGAGATTGCCTCTGATTAATTCTGTCACCTGCCTTTTGGATCTTACTCTTTTCTTCCAAGAAAGGCTTTACAGTTTGTGACAGTAGATCCACCCATGGAAGACCTGCATTTCTCACTGTATGCCAGGCTCCTGTGGCCTCAAACAATGCACGGAGGCCCCTTGAGGGCCAAACTGGGAGACAGAGTCCAGGAGACTAAAGTACAGATGCTTGGTGAGTACTTATTGACAGCACGGTGGGAAGAAACAAAAGATGGAAGCATGCGCACAGCCGCTGTCTTTCATAGCTAGTTGTCTGGCTTGCCCTACCTCCAGAATGGGTTCCTCACCAGACGTTATCAAAGTTGAGTCCAGTTTCTCTATAAGATGTTTCCAAATACTTTGTTAGGCTGATCAACTGATTAGAAGTTCCTAATTTGTGGAGAGCTTGGATGTTAAACTGTAGAGCTCAATTGTGTTGGGCTATCTTTATTCACTTCAAGAGCGATTCATTGCCCACTTGAGTCTTACCTAATGTTTTGGTGACTATCAGGTCAAACCTGCTGGAATAAATTAGCTTAAATGGCCATTAGCTTCCACCAGTCCAAAAGCTAAGAACCTCATCTGATAGCATTTGAGGCCTACCCCAGAGTTCCTGCATGTTATTGCCTATCTGCATGATGTTTCCACCATTGCATTTGAATAAATGCCTTGATTTATGATGTTTTAAAACTATAAAAACTTCACGGGGCTATCTCTATGTTGGAATATGTTATTCAGGGTACCCTAAATTCATGCTCTCAAGTCACGACCATGGTTAATTGACTTAGGAATGATTTTGCTCTTAATCCCTTTAAATAAGAGTATTCTGAATCAACAGTTCATATACTGTGACCTCCAAAATGATGAGACAGAAGGTTCTGAGGACTCTGAACTTATGGAGCCTGGTAGGAAAACAGGACTTCCCTAGACAGAATGCATCTGGCCTCTAATGAGCATCCATAAACAGGGTGTTTGGGAGACACTGGAGGAGGGGAGTTCAAACATTACTTTTTCATACCAGTAGTCAAATGTCTCCAAGCTAAAGTAAATCCTTCTCATCCCTTTCTCTCATGTATCTCTCTGGCTGTGGGATGTGCAGAGCTATAGAGACCATATAGCCACAGATCCAACTTCAGTTAGGAGGGTTCACGCAAGCTCCATTAGCCTTAGCAGAATTCAGCTCATGAGTTTAGCTTCCAGAAAGTGGGAGGTGTTATTTTTAATGACTGCCGATTTTGTCTGTCAGCTTTTCTCAAATCCTACATTAGGTTCTGAATCTCTTCAGGGGTTTTTAAGAAACAGTTAAGCCACAGCCTAGCTCTTATTCTATACCATAGAGCAGCAGCTAACCCATGTGTGGAGGCGAGGGGAGGTCTTACCCTCCATTGTCACCTTCTCATCACCTGTAGGTGACAGAACTACAAACTGCTCTAATTGTCTCGCTACCATTTGATCAGCCATGCTAACAAGAAGGACAAGCAGGGGGAACTGTCCTCCTACAACAAATTTCCACAGGCCTTGCTTCCTTTCCTTCCTACTTCCTCCTTTAAGAGTATGTGTGAGCATTTTGGATACATTAATACATAGGGACCAGCATGCTAGAACCATCACCTCTCAGTTCTGTGGAAATTAGCATTTAAATAGAGGTATTTGAGAACGTGAATCACCCTAGAGTCAGCCAGCACTGTTTGCAGCCTTTTTACTTGGAGAAGGCCAGGAGAAAGCTGGCCTGGGATTTTTAGTTTCAGCAATGGGATTCAGGGTCTTTCTGGCTATTCCTTGGCTGCTCAGAGCCTATCAAAAAGGTCCCATCAAAGGTCCTAATGCTCATGAGGACATCTACCCAACACTTGACACTTAAAATGTGCCTTATCCCTCACCTTCAAATGAGTAGCATTTCTGCCAAGAGAGAGGGAGTGCTTTGGCAGAGAAGTGGGGTCCGCAGTTAATGTTAAGCAGCCACATGTGTTCCTTTCTTGGCTTAGCCACAGCCTGGATATAGGATTTGAAGAAAGCACTTCCCTTCTTTGGAACTGAGAGGATTCAGGGTGGGGCTGTAGTGTTTCCATCAGGGGCCAGTAAATCTGGTGATTAAATGGTTCTTAACACTAGCTGAGCCACTTTTATTCTGAAGCTTCACCACACCCAGGCAAGACTTAGAAATGCTTCTCTCATACTCCAGTACTTGAAGGGTCAGGATGATAGCTCCCACTACAAAGTATTCTCTGTATAGTTCAGGTTAGCATTAAAGTTGTGATCCAGGTGCCCATGTAATAGGATTACAGGTGGATGCCCCCACATTTAACTTCCCTATGAAGTCATTCTTTAATATCGGGCCTCAGTTCAAGGTTTAGGTCAGGCCCTCGATATAAAGTCATTCTTTCCTTCAACCGTTCATTCATGCATCAGTTCATCCATTGAGCTCTGGTTTGATATGTGGGGCACTGGGGCTACAACAAAGCTGCTCTGTACCCTTCACTTACAGTTGTGAGAAAACATGCAGAAAGTTCTTACTATATGTGTGTGTTCACAAATTAACATTTTTGAAAATGTTAAACCCTTTTTGCTTCACTAGAGATCATATTCTTCTGGCATAAGCCATACTAAATCAATGTCATTCATCCTTTCAGTGGAAGAAAAGACACTACCCAGATAGGAGGGACTCCCCGCTCAGCTTTGCATCTCAAAGCAGGCTTTCTGCTGTCTCAAGTCACTCAGCTCCAAGAGTAAGCATTCCTTTTTATATCAAAACCAGGCCTGGCCAACTCAGATCACTGTGTTTCATTTTAACAGATGGACTGGGTGGGCAATGACCTCAAGGGAGTTCCGCCAGATAGAAAAAGGAAAGAGACCCTCTTTTCACCACTAGGGCTTTGAGGAACCACTGGAGGGGAGACCAAGATGCTTGAGTGTAATTGAGGATGTCCCAGAGACCCTTCTTTGGGCTTTTAGAAATGAAACCTTCCACACATGCAAATGAAGAACAAGGGTAATGCTCAAAATGCCTAAAATACAGAAAGTTGGTGGTAATTTTTTGGTGAACAATGGCAATGAGGTTTCCTTCTCCGGAGTCAGCGCCTATTGTGTGGGGTTTGAAAGCCCCCTCATTTGGTAAGACAATGAGTACTTTAATGAGAGTCAGAACTAGATGCCACTCTTGCCTGGATTCGGACCCAGAGGGAAAATGAGATAACACTGTCAAGATATCTTGCTCTCACTGAGGCAAGGACGCTAGAGGAGGTTGAGCTTAGACAAAAGAGGCTTTCAGTGTGCAGAGATCTCCATTGAGTCTTCCTGAGAGCATCTCAGATTAAACTCAACATGGCATCTCTTCCAAGGCACTGCCACAGGGCCCTTCTTTGGAAGCAGTGTCTTCGTGGTTTTCTAACATGTGGTTCTGGTTCTTATGTCAAAGACCTTACACTTAGCCAACAGGAACTGTTCTTCACATGTCTGTCTCCTGGCTCAGATCATGGATTTGGTTGGTTCCTCCTGAATCCTCTTTTCCAATAGACTGACTTCCGGTTCTGATACAGAGCCAATGTTTCATAACCAGATGCTCTGATTGAGGCCACCATCCTATCCCACAGGACTACAGGAACAGCTTGTTAATGATGCTATCTGCATGCAACTATGTCCCCTCCAATTTGTTAACTATCAACAGCCGGCCAGAGTGATTATTTTTAACAATGATTATCCTACTGGAATCGGTAATATGGTTCATCAGGTAAAGGTGTTGGTTACTAAGTCTAATGACTTGAGTTTGACCCCTGGGAAACACGAGCTCGAAGAAAAAAACAACTCCCAACTAGTCCTCTGACTTCCATGTACACACACACACACACACACACACACATACACACACATACACACACGTATTAAAACTGATTCTAACTCACAAATACCTGTGGCTGCATGTATTAATGACTCATGTTCTGGCTCCATCTTGACAAAACACCTTAAACCAACTGTCTTACAACAGTACAAACCATCTTAGAGATCTGTAGGTCAATGCTGTGGTGTCAATTTATCTAGAATCAAGATAGCAACAGGCTGCATTCTTCCCAGATAATTACCTTGTAATCTCTAGCTCCTTGGAGCTACCCACATTCCTTGGCTTTTTTCTTCATCTTCAAATACAGCCCTTCTTGATTCAGATCTCTGATTTTGTCCTTGGCTTTCTGATGTAGGATTCCTCTTTGTATGTTATGAATATGTGTTATTAACATTGGTTGATAAAGAAGAATATAGATTGGTGAGAAAACTAAACTGAATGCAGAGAAAATAGAGTCTGGGCAGACACCATGTAGCTGCCCAAGAAGCAAAAGGTAACAATCCACAAACCTCATGGTAAAATATAAAATAATAGAACTAGGTTAATTTAAGATGTAACAGCTAGCTAGAAATTCGCCTGAGCCATCAACCAAACAGTGTTGCAATTAATCTAGTTTCTGTTTGATTATTCAGGTCTAGGCAGCTGGGAAACAGAAGCACAGTCTCTGTCTACAGCTTTCCACTACTTTGAGGACTCTTCTGATTTTACTGAACCCAACTGTATCATGTTAACAATCTCAATCTGCTCATCTGCTTACTGCCCATTTTGCTACATAAGACAATCATAGTTTCCAAGGATAAGGAAATGAACATCCTGGAAAGAATTCAAAGTTTTTTTCCCCCACCCCATTATCCATGAGGACATTGTCACCATGTCTCTTCTTTGAATTCTTTGTCTTTTCAGAATCCTAATTTGAGACCAGTGCTAGCATTTTTTCACACTATTCTATTATTCCTGGTCATTGCCTGTGTCCCTCACTGAACCATGAGTGACTGAGGACAAGAGCCATCCATGTATTTCTGCTTATGAACTGCTAAGCATCAAAACCTAAAGTAGCTGATGCATGAACAGGGGCTCAGTAAGTGCTTACTCAATGAATGAATAAAGTATTCAGCTGTGGTACATCAGTCTCCCTCCAATGGACTGAGTCATTGCCCCATCAATCTTTGTCTTTATTTCACCCCTCTTCTTCCCTCCATCCTTTTCTTCCTTCCTTTTTATCTAACATAAAAGTCTCATTTTAAAATTCTTTACATTTATATGTTTATTTTCATGATGCATTTTCAAGTCAGAGAATAACTTGTAGAAGTTGTTTATCTCCTTCTCCCATGTAGATCCTGGCATAGAACTCGGGTCTTCAGGCTTGGTTTCAGACGCCTTAATCCACTGAGCCATCTTTCTGGCTCCTAAGTTTCATTTTAAAAACTAGTATCTATTGGTTATTTACAATATGCTAGTTATTGTTACAAGACTTATGCAATATTGTTTTATTTTACATGTACAATAACTGAGTAGTGTGAGGGGGAAGAATGAGAACATGCAGAAACATAATGAGGTTAAATACCATAAGCTTAAAAAACTAGGATTTGAACAGTGTAACTCCTTGTTCTTAAAAACTATGCAAAAATATGCTGGTGAATATTTAATTTTGCTCATAAATAAAAAGTAAAGGTTGGCTTGTTGAAAATACCAGTGCTGGTTGAATATCCCATATGGATGCTGACATCAATAACGGGAATGCCCTTTATTGAATGCATACCATGTGTTAGGTGATCTGCAAGCTCTGTTTCCGACATGCTAGGCAATCTCGTGCAAGAAGTGCTAGCATCTCCAAGGTGGCGGTGAGGAGACTGGGACTTTGAGAGGTGAAGTCACCTTCCTAGTGTCGCCCAGGACAGAATCAAGACCACTCATCCACTCCACTCCATACTCATCATATCTACCTTCCCTCCTGTCTCCAGCCCTGCTTCCTCTCATATGCAGTTTCCACACCCACTCAGAGTTAAGCTGGGTTACATACATATTACCTGTGTCTCTGTTTCTGCTCTCTAAATACAAAAGTACCCATGGTACCGAATTCATTTAAGCATTCTAAGCACAGCCATTGCAATCACTAAAATTGAAAGAAATTGCAGCCTAGAGAAACATTATCTTCTCCTCAGTCATTTTGTCCTCCTTTTTTTTTTTTTTTTTTTTTTTTTTTTTTTGCCTGTGTGTGTCAGCATGGGGATTCCACGTCCTGTCCTAACACTGGGAACATATTGAGTTGTTGAGTTGTTTCACTGTGGCCATTGGAGCATCCTTTCGGACTCTTCTCTCTGGTTCTTGGGAATGAATCAAAGACCCTTAGACCTTGACATACAACTTTAAAGTTAGAGGTAAGAGAGTTCAACACTCTCTCACTTCACTTTTCTGAAAAAAGTTTCTCAAATTCACTTCCCTTGTTTATTCATTGCTCTTATATGCATGTTTGTACATATGTATATTCCTAAATACAATTTATTTCATCTGTAAAATTTTACTTGTAGGTATGCTCTCGGGACTGACCAGTTGGCTTTGGCTAACCAGCTGCTGTGCTCTTCCTTGGAGAAGACCTTTCTCCCGCTCTCAGCATTTCTTAGTTGTTTGTAGCTCTTTGTGTAGGGTTGAGGTCTTATGGGTTTTCTCCTATCCACTCTGGCAATCTCTTAGTGTCATCCCTGTTTCGTGCATGCTTAGGCAGTCCTAAATATAGAATTTTATAGATTTATAGATATATCTATAAAACACTTCTGCAGTCAATGTTCAGGAAAAAATGTGGAATCAAGAAGAGAAAGTTTGTAAGAACCATAAGATGAGGGAGTTCGCTGTGAGATTGTGTCTCTTAGTAATGTCACAAGCTACCCGCATACAGTCTGTCACATTTTTAAAAATGCTATTTGTAGTCAGATACTGTCTTTGCATCCGGCTTCTGCCTCACATTTCCCATGAGACTTTGGCTAGAGAGAACACTGAACTTTTAACCTGGGTTCCTGTTTCCTCATCAGCAAAAAAGAGGGATACCAATCATTCCAGTCTTATGTAGTTGCTGTAATGATGAAAAGGTCTATGTAATGGATAGCATAGCCATCAGGCCTGGGAAGAGTGGACTCTCAGTAAACGGTGGCTATCGCTACTCAGCCTGTGCCACACCAGACTTTAATTTAGCATACTCCAAAGGCGTGTGATTAGGAATAGAAGAATAAAAGTTTTAGAGCTGGAATGGACCTCAACCTCCTTTTCTTCCACTCCAGCTCATATAACATAGACACACAGCATGAAGTGTGATAATAAGAGCACAGGGCATGCGATTATGGATTAGAGGTTCTGTCTTCTGTTTCTGCTATGTATGATTCTTCCTAAACCACATACCTCTGCAAGAGCTGTGGATGCCAAGACCACCTGTCCCCCTCAGCATCATGCACTGAAATCCTGCCCATGTTGGTTTCCCTGACTTTCTGAGGAGAGAGCACCCTCCCCCTGCTTATCCAACTCCTGAAAAGGCACTCAGTCCTCAGGAAATTTTCAAAAAGTTTACAGTTTGTCCCATTGATCTTCTTGTAGACCACACTATAAATTAAATGTAAGACATGGTTCAAAAATCTTAACTAAGAAACAGATAAGCAGGAGGAAAGTCACGGCCATAATTTTAGCTAACCGTGTTATGTCCATCTATCCATTCATAATGTTACTCCTAGAAACAACTAGGAAAAAAGATGATTTTTCTTTTTTATATTGACATTTAAAATCAAACAGGAGGTAGGAACTTGGGAATCTGAACAAATGATGGTTCTGGTGTGGATTTGTGGCCGAGGTCAAATATCTAAAAGTTTCATTTCCCTTTTTGTCTTTCCCATTCTCCCCAGGGCTCCTTCCATATAGTCACCTCTAATGAGCTTAGCAAAATGAGAAACCCACTGCAGCAGAAGGAGATCTAATAATGGCCGCTTTCTTGTCCACACACACTTTGTTCTCTTCCTCCCTTTCTGATTAGCCATTAGCAAGAGAGACAGGAAACACCCGAAGGCCCTGGAAAGGCAGCATGGTTTGTTTGCGGTTTCCCAGCACTGTGCTAATGAGGATCCCACCATGTCTCATAGCCCTCGCTGGTGAACAGAAGTCAGTTGCAGCCAAACCCAGAACCCAGCTCCTATAAACATTAGCCAGTCTGTTTTATAACTAAGGTGTATCATTATGGGGCAGCTGGTGATTGTTTTCAGGGGCTCCGTGAAACCAAGGGCGTCAAGACATTCACAGAGTGCTCAGGACAGACACCAAATTAATAAACACAATTTTTGTCTTTCCAAATTTGGCATCACAATGTAATCTAAGCCAGTTTCAGAGTCCCTCTTTCTAGCCTACCACCCTGTTCACTACTGGTGATCTTGTTGTACACAATTGCAAGCACACTGGCCATCAGTTTGTAATAACTCTGCATGTGAGGTGAGATCTTTAGTTGTTCCTGTTCCTAAGTGTATGGTCCTTTGGGGGCTTTAATTGTAGGGCCCCCAGCCATTTTATTTGTGAAACTGGATCATCAATGCAGTTGTTTTTAATTTTTTATGATTATTTTGTATGTATTGATGTTTTGCCTGCATGTATGTCTATACACCACATCCATTCCTGGTATTCATAGAGGCCAGATGAAGACACATTGAATTCCCTGCAATTGGAGTTCCAGATGGTTTTAATTTGCCATGTGGGCACTGGGAATCAAAACCATGTCCTCTGGAAGAGCAACTAGTGCTCTAAACTGATGAGCCATTTCTCGAGTTCCATAAAGCACCCGGTTTTATAACCTAAGTTACAAAGAGTCAAAGTGATAATGAAGCAAGGCATGGTAGTTCGCTCCTGTAGTCCTTGCTCTTGAGAGGCTGAGACAGAAGGTTTTCTGTGAGTTAGAGGCCAGTCTAAGATACATAGTGAGATCCAGGGCTAAAGTTATGGTGAGAATCTGTCTCAGCAAAGCAAAAATGGATAAAATCTCCTCTCTCTC
Organism: Alexandromys fortis; assembly: GCF_014885135.2. Taxonomy (NCBI): domain Eukaryota; kingdom Metazoa; phylum Chordata; class Mammalia; order Rodentia; family Cricetidae; genus Alexandromys; species Alexandromys fortis. The sequence goes on along the minus strand of NW_026068079.1, from coordinate 448,332 downwards.
TCTCTCTCTCTCTCTCTCTCTCTGTGTGTGTGTGTGTGTGTGTGTGTGAGTGAGAGAGAGAGAGAAAGAAAGAGAGAGAGAGGTGGGGAGGGAGAGAGAGAGAACAAGAACAAAAGGGTGCTTCCCATGGACAATACATATAAATCTTATACATGGTTAATATGTATATTTGGTTACTGTTACTGTGGTTCTTTATTATAATTTCTCATTTACTAATAAGAGTGAACAGAGTAAGAGAAAAACCTCAGTTTCTTACAACTTAAAACAAATTATTATACCTTACTAAACTTTACTTCTTCATTTACAAAGGAGAGAATATAATAATATCAGTGTTGGAAGCAGTGAGATGATCCATTCAGTATTGCACCCTATAAATTATGTTATTCCTAAAACTTAACTATTATTACTATTAATAGGAATGTGACTTAGGCTTTAAAGCTAATAGACAACGAAAATATCAGGGCTGGGGAGCAGGTAATATGCGTGCTATGTAAGTGTGAGGACCTGAATTCAGATCTTCAAGCACCATGCAGATGCCAGGTAGACATGAAGGTCTGTTTATAATTGCAGTACTCTGACGGGAAAGAGTGGAATCCCTAGAGTGAGATGTCTAGCTAGTTTACTCATGCAGGTAGGGTTTGAGTTCCATTGAGAGATCTGGCCTTGATGGATTAGGTACAGAGAAAGACTCTGCACATCAACATTAGATCTCCATGTGCAGGCACACACTCTGTGTGCACTCCTGTACCCAAACACATATGAACATGGATGAATGCACGCATATACAGCATATACACCATGCCCACTAGGATAAAATTAGAATAAGATATCAAAAACATGGAACTGAAAGTCTCTTGTACTTAGTGATTACCTCAGTTACAAGATATAGGTTCACATACAGAAGCCAGGTGCTGTCCTGTATGTCAGCAATGAACAACTAGGATTCAAAATTAAAAACAGAACACTATAGTAACATCAAAAAACCCAAAACACAAAATCTTAGCTGCAAGTCTAACAAAGTTTAAACAAGGTCTGCATAAGCAAAACTATAAATGCTGATGAACAAAATCAGTAATTAAAAAAAAAGTGGTAAGGTTTTCCAGACTGATAGCCAATATTATGAAAACATCAATTCCTTTCAGGTTGACGTATAGAGGCTCAGAGTGATCCAAATCAAAACTGCAAGCTGTTTTCTAGCAGTAACAAATTCATTCTAAGGAAGATGCAAGAGACCCAGAATACCTAGCACAGTCCAAGGAAGAAAACAAAGCTAGAGGAAGGATACCACCCAATCTGAAAACTTCCCATAAGACTAGAGTAGCCAAGACCATGAGTTATGGGTGAATACTAAACAAATGGACAGAAGTTCCAAATAGAGCCACATAGATGTGGTCAGCTGAAAGCTTGACAAAATTGCACAGGCAATTCAAAAGAAGAAACAAAGGAAAGTGCTGCCAAGAAAGACCGCAGGGGCAGCCACACACTCATGTACAAACATAAAACCAAAACCTAAGAAGAGAATAACAGAAAATGAAGATCTAAATAAAAGCCTTACACTTTCCACAAAATTTAATTAAATATATCATAGACCTAAATGAGAAGAATCAAACTCGCCTATAAAATAATGTAGGAAAAATATTCTGGTAACATTGGGTTTGATGGTGTGTATTGTGTCCAAGATTCATGTAAGAGAAGACTGACACATTGAACTCAACTAAAATGAAAAACAAAACAAAACTCCAGTTCTATGGGAAGCATCATCAACAAAAGTCATGACAGAAACTGGGAGTACTCGCCAGCATGTGTCTAGTAAAAGATTCTTAACCAAAACGCACAATGAAAACACAGCAATTAAAAAAATTAGCAATTGATCACATGTGATTTTGAAATTACAAATTAAACAACAATGAAATACCCTTTCTCAGCTATTACAACTGCTAAAATTTAAAATCATGAGACCGGAAATGTAGGTTAGTGATTGCAGACATGAAGCTTTATGTTTAATCTCCAGCACTCTGGATAAAGACACAAATACCAATATTGGCAAAGAAGTGAGGAAACAGGAAGCATTTATTGCTGGTCAGAAAATAAAAATGATGGAGCCCCTTTGGAAAGGTAGACTGGCAATTTCTTCCCAAGCTGTTCAGTAATCACATGCCTCTGTATTTCTCAGATGTATGGGAAACATGTCTACATAAAACCCTGCATACAGTGTCCATGGGACTATGACCACTCTCACTTGGTTTAAGAAGCAATCAAGATGTTCTTAGATTGGAACAAGCAAATTACACACATACGTTGGGTTGTGTTTCTCAAGAAGAGGAATTGTGTTCTCTAGTCATGAAAAGGCACACAAGAACCTAAAGCCCTTTTGCTAAGTTGAAAGGTTATGTCTGGAAAGGCCTCAGATCATGCAACTCCAAATGCCAACCTTCTGCAAAAATGAAGCTCTAAAGGCGACGCAAGGATCGCATTGCCAGGAGCTCAGAGAAAGGGAAGAATAAGTAAGGCATGGGGAAGGGAGTCTTTGAGGCATGGAAAGCATGCGGTGTGACAGTAATGACAGATGCTGGACATAATGCTTCTTTCAAGATCATAGAAATGTACAGCATAGCATCAAACTCTTGAGTTCTCAATAATAACAATGCTTCAATATTTGTTCATTGATTTTAACAAATATTCCAGGTTCATGCAATAATAACAAGAAAATTGGGAGATATATACTAACTCTACCTTCTCAACATTTTTATAAACATTAAGCAGCATTGAACACCGAAGGCTAGTAATTAAAATAATAATTAAATATATGGTTTGGGTGGTTGTCTTATCAACTCACATTGTTTCCAAGCAGGAGTTGACAACCTACATAGCCCACTAGTCAATGTGGCTCCTCTCTGTTTTTATCAACGGTGTCACGGATCATAGCTGTACTCATGCATTTTTATAACATTGTATTATTAGTTTGCTGCTCTGGTATTTCCTGGCAGACATGAGCAGCTGTGATGGAGCCCACATGGCCTACGAAGCTGAAAATTTTTACTATGTGGAGCCTCATGGAAACTGTTGGCTGACTGCTGTTGTAGAATTGTTTAGTTCAATTACCAAGACATGCCAGAATCTTTGCAATCACATCACCCTGGGAGGGGCAGTGTCCTGGCCTCACTTTTCCAGCTGGTAATGATCTCTGGCACATTACTCATGATAGGAGGAGCTGCCTTCTCTTTCATCCTCTGCTGCTGTCTGGTTTAGGAACAACATGCCAGCGAGGAACTTGGGCCTGCATTCATTGCAGCTCTCATTCTGAAGTGCTTTCCTTAGCCCGGGGTCACCTCCCTCAGCCTGCTCCTGGCCCTTGCTCCTGAGTCAGAATTTCAATGCTCGATCCAAGTCTCCCTGCTATTGCTCTTGCTCCTACATTTCATTTTAATCAAAAAGTGCTATGCAACACTAAATCCCAGTCATCCAGTATACTGAGGTCCCAATGCCTACAACTTGTCAATATTATGGACTGGGTTGTGCTGTGACACCCATCTTTCCCTTAAACAATACCTCCATCTGCAACAACCACAGCAAATGCCTTGCATGTTCGCGTCCTCCTCATCGCACCTCACCTGCCAGAGTCTTAGAAACGGGTCTCTAAAGGGAAATTGAATGAAAACAATGCTACTAACCTAGGTGCTCACCCAATGTGACTGGTCTTTTTTTTTTTTTATCCATGGAAGATATTTGGGCATACAGAAGCTAGGCATGTGCACACATGGAGAAAGGGCTATGTATCACATTGGGAAAAGATGGCTCTCTACACACCAAGGAGAAGTCTCATAAAACTCTAACCCTACTGACTCCTTGATATTGGACGTCTATCCTTCATAACTGTGAAAAAATAAACTTATTTTGTTCAAGTCACTTAGCTGGTGGCATCTTACTTGACAGCCCAAGCTGGCTAACACAGCATATATTGTCAAAGGGATTTAGTTGCAGAATAATCTTCTTGTCCAGTTTTCTCCATGCATTCTAAATTTATATTCTTCAAGTACAAAGGTTATGCTGTGTTATTTGCTTGGGTCCTAAGTGCCATTACATTTTATGCCCCTATAAGAGGATAACAGATGGTAATTTGAGTGCAGAAGGGGCAGAAGTAACATGGACAGAGTAATATGGACAGAAGCCAACGAAGACTGTAGAGAGACACTACCGCCAGATTAGTCCCCAGGGCCGTCCACGCTGCCCTCCACCTCATGCTAACGCCTCCCCACTGGGAGGATGAAGGTGCTATCTCAGCTTCCACCTACTCACAGTTTGTTACAGCAGCACACTAGCTCTTTCTCAGTTAGATACCATTTGACCATCCCTGGAGCTATCAACTCTCCGATAGGAGTCAGTGCCCTAAGCTAGCGAGAGTGGAATGCTCCACTTTCACAAAGCACAACCTTTGGCATCAACCTAGACAAATGTTGAATCACCGCTTGAGAACCAAGAAGTGGTCATAAGATACTGCTTACTCTATCTTAGCCTCAGTCTCCTGGTCAGAAAATGGGCATCAAGTGATGTTTGCTGTGAGAATATTAACTAAGTAAATTAAAGCATCTGCCCTCTGGAATAATGTGTGTTGGTGACATCTTTAGTAAGCAATAGCAATGTTCATTCTCACTACTTGTTTCTTGCTGTGTCATCCTCCTAGGTGGAACTGATTTCCATCTCCCAAAGCGAGTGAGGAACGTAGAAATCCTGGTCAGGAACTGAGCTCTGGTGCCAATTCAGTGAAATCACAATGGCCGGCCGCTTCCTTTGTACTCACGGACATCAGCGCTGTGCTTCTGAGCTTACAAGCAATGGAGTAGCTTAACTTCAGAGAAGCTAAGCAACCCGCCTAACGTGGCACAGCTAAATGACAACTTGTTTAATGTGTTGTCCATTACACCAGCCTACAAGCCACCTGCTAGGCCTGTCTATTCATGTCCTCTTGTCAACAACAGAGCTTGACTGCTAAAATGGGCGGGCGGGTGAGGTGTTTCTGTTGTTTATAAATCTAATACCCCTCCCTCCTTCCTTTGGGGCACTCATTTTCTGAGGGCAGCTTTTGCTAGGGGTACAGAGGGGATGATTTCACACGGTGGCAGAAGGACTCAAACCCCTATGCCCTCATCTTGGAGAATGTGGCACCACACCCTAGGATACCAGGAAATGAACACCCACCAAGTGCCTTCCTGTTCCACCAGCAAGCCATACCATATGGTTAATTAGCTAAAATTTGTGACCACATCTGTGATGGTATTTCTCTTTCTGGCATGTGTGAGGCTAATTACTGAGACCATGGGAAGCTCCTGGCTGTCTGGGAGCCCGAGAGGCATAGGAGGTCACAAAGCATGCCCGTGGTTCAGGCAGTGGGATTACTTGCATGAGGAATAGAGGGCAGAGGGGGCTATTTGACTAGCAGAGGGTAGAGTTTTTATACATTTTGTGTCATTGTATGTGGGACACAATGCTACCAGAATCTTTATCTGTTCATGATGACACACAGCCTTGAACAGAGGCTGGCCTCCTTACATGACAGAATGGAGGGTTCATCCTCAAATCATCCATTGCCTTTCCAATTCTGTCCTTAATTCCTCTGATTAAGGTCTGCCTCCCCAGCACACAGGAACATATAACATGTATTGCAAAAATATTCCCTCTGAGCTTTTTATTTCTACAACTGTAGAATGGAGGTTAAGAAAGTTGTATCTAAGATTGGATGAAGGGGGATGGGAGGAGCTTGTAAGGCAGGAGAGAGGAAAAACTGTGGCCAAAATGTAACTTATAAAAGAAGAATAATTAAAACAAAATTTCAAAAGAAAAAAAAGAAGAAAATTGTATCTTATCATGTTTTTAGGGAAATAAAGATCACAGAACACATATCACAGCCCTTGACATAGTAGGCAGTGCTCAGCACAATTTTGTTGAGTGGAAAATGGGCAAAAGCATGAATGGATCTACAGCAGTGTTACCACTTGAAGAATCAGATAGATCAAAATGTAACCCAGTGTTCCCACTATGCCTTAGTTCCTCACCTGCATCAGAAGGACAATAAGACCATTTCTCTTCTGGGTATCTTGATGGATGAAGGGAATGTTCCTACCCACACATTGCTGCTTTCGGAGAAGAATGGAGTCAGGGGATGGCCGGCTTCAGGAGTTGTTGTCCGACTGACTAACCAAAGCCCTCACATTTGGGAAGAACAATGCTGAGAAATAGCATCCCGGGATGCTTCTCGTGATGCTCACAAGAGTGCAGTGTCCATTAGGAGACTCTGAAGTCTACACAGCTCTGTGTCCATGGAGGAGTAAGGTTTTTCAAGCCATGCACAGGTGCTGTGCCTTCAGCTGAGGGCATGAGTGTATGAAGTCCTGGGGCACTGGTCAAATGTGTCATGAGACCAGGCTGAGGTAAGCGGAAGAGGACTATGTAAAATGAGAAGGAGCTAATGTATCAAGGAGTGATTCCATGCCAGGTGCAGAATCACAAACTGTAGGTGACACCTCACCTTTCAGTCTCATCCAGAGACTTGTCAGACTGCAGTTTACAGATGAGGCCAGGCTCTTATGCTTGACAATGGGGGTACAGTTGCTTTGATCTCGGAGCTCCTGAGAAGTATGCCTATGTTAGAGCTGTTTTTGTTTGTTTGATCTGGTTCTGGTTTGGTTCTGTCCATTACTTCCAATACCCTTTGTAATACCCCTCTCCAGAAGGTCACTAACTTGGCTAGAGTCATGAGTGTCACACGTGTCTCTCTGCCTAAGATAGCTCCCTCTGCTTGCATAGGGTCCAGTCCTACACTCCATTCAGGCCTCTGCCTACCTGTCCTCCTCTCCAGGAAGTACTCACGGATCACCTGGAGCCGAGCAGACGTGTTCTGCTCCTTAACCTGCTTATCTGCTTCATTTCACTCACTATCGAAGACACACTTTTATTCCTCTTGGATGTGTCCACATCTATCTCTTCCCAGAAAAGAAAGGCAAGGATCCTATCTGTCCCATAAGCCACCGCAGCTTTTGATACATGCAAATGTCCAAATGATTTTACGGAACAACGGAGATGATGGCTGAGCCACCCTGAGTCGGGAGTTTAAAAGTCTCTCTGTCATCTGATCTGGACAAGTTTATTCTTAAGGCAGAAAAGATACAGACTGTCAGACCTGAGGTTCCTCTGCATACGTGTGAAGGTCATTGGGATGGTTAAAGAACTCACCCCAAACTGAACCTTGGTTCAATGTGCACTTTACTTCATGGCCCAGATCGTTCATATGTCCAAAGATAAAAATGGAGACCATGGCCAGAGGCCCCCAACCTTGCCAAGACTGGAAGGCGCAGCCCCAGTATAAAGCCCTGAACTTCCCTCAAACACACCACAGCTCTCATTAAGACAAATCAGCTATGACTGCTTTGACTCAGGGAGAAGGGGAAACTTTCACTGCAGCAGCCCCTGCTGGCTGGGTAACAGTGCATGTGTGAACAGGGCTAAACTCAAGAATGGGAAATACAAAGCGTCAGACACCTGCACAACCTTAGCCTAAGGAGATGAAAGTCAGGCTGAGGGGCTCAGACCTGACTGAGAGTTGAGGGAGGGAGGATTGTAAGCTAGGGGCATGAGCAGAAATCCTCTTTCAGAAGCAAGTGTGCGGTGCGTGCAGACAGTCTGGGCCTCTTCTGCTCCCCCTCTGATTTCCTTCTAGATTGTGCCTTGGAAACGGGGAGAGGAGAGAGAGGCAGTGTCTGCAAGGTGGGGAATCCTCCTAACACATGCTGAAGCAGTGGGGGCGGTGGGGAACAGGCCCGGGTGACAGGCTCTGCTTGTGCCACTCTGATTAGCTGGGAAAATGCAAATCGGCACTTCCTGCTCCAGCACAGCTAACAAGATAATGAATATTTTCATCAGCTGCAGAGAATACAAACATCTGTAGGAACACCAAACCTCCTCTCAGGGTGGGGGAGGATGTGGAGGTGGGGAAGCAGTGCTTCTCAGCAGTTTGAAGGAAGAGGAGCTGTGCTGGGGGCTTGGCAGAGAGGCTGGGAAGAAGCTGAGGCTAGAGCCTCCCGCCTGGGATACACTGGGGAACCAGGCATTGTCAACTTGCCCTGTGCCTACCATGTCATTCATGGCCGGTGTGATCCTATAGCCCTGGTAGATTTTGTGTGCCACTTACCAGTCTATCCATCTGCTCTTATACCCATCCCTCAATCATCTACTCATTAATTCAGGAAACAAATACAGAATCCTGTAGGGACCTGGCCTGGATCACGGCTGTAGGTGTAGGAGCACATGGGGACCTTTTTGGGTTTTGTGGTGTTGGTTTGTTTATTTTTGCTTGTCTCCAAGAAATTAATTCATATAGACATTTAATTATGTAATATCTGCTCATGCCATATTTTCTAACTAACTAACTAACCTTAAGGAGACAAGTGCATAGCATGGTCTGATCTTGAAAGGAGCATTGATAAAGAAAAAGGCAAAGACTTTGGAAGAGATGAAGACTTCCTGAGGAGGTGACAGACTCCTGGTAGTAATCGAGGATGAGTCAGTATTTTAAGAAGGAGTATTCCAGGTAGATAAAAAGGCACCTGCAGAAGCTGGAAACAAGCAAAGGCCAACAGAAATCTCTCCTGTGGGCAGCTGTGTAGAAGTATGTGCTAGAAAGCAAGAGAAGGACCGGGGCAGTGGCAGAAGAGCCTTGAGTTTAGTTCCAAGGAGAGTTTTCCATCAACTTAAGAGGTTGACCTTTATTCTGGCCAAAATAGGAAGCCATTAAAGAGTTCTGAGCTAGGAAGCAACCTGGGAAGATCTGTGCTTTAGAAAATGGCTCTGACTGCAGCTTGGAGAGCATGCTAGAAGTAAGAGTAATTAGGAGACGGCTTCAGATTCCAGTTCAAGGTAGCCCGGTCATCGTACAGCCTTTAGAAAGGCTTGGATGGAAGAGTCCTGGCAGAGATGGGTTTACAGCTTGGCCCTTTATACCACGCTGTAACTTCCTAGGGCAGTCCAGCGTCCTAGGAGTTGTGGGGAAAGAGTGGTGAGCGACTTCTCCTTATGGAGTTCAGTTACGAATAATGGGATGACAAGCGCCAAAAAGGTCTGAGGTGCTGGGGACACATCACCAACCAGTAATTTAAATAACTGCAGTGATACTGGCCTGATTATTATGTCCCATAGTCCTCCATTCTTGTAGCTGATGTCCAGAAACAGACATATGTGGTATGTTGGAGCCTTGAGGCCTTGGCTTTGTCACTTACTCTCTGGGAGCTTGGAATGTTCTCTGAGTCTCTGGGCTTCAGTTTTTGTATCTCTGCAATGAAGGGGGGGGCATTGCTCTTCTTTTCTTCTCTTTTGTAGGATGACTAGTCTGAATGGCTGGCCATAAAGTCTATGTGCTATGCTATGAAAACCACAAATCTCTAGTCTTGGAAGGGAAGCAGAAATGAACTCCAATCCTTCCGTCAGCTTCTGAGAGCGCCATGTTCTAGACTAGGAGTTGTCAACCTTCTGTGTGCAGGGCAGATCCTGTCCTCTACCTGTTTTTGTGCATACCATGAGTTGAGGATGCTGTTGCAATTCCTAAGTGGTTATTTAAAAAATACAGAAGATGAATAATACTTTGTGACAAGTGAAAATTATAGATATTAAAAATCTAATGCCCATAAGTGAAGTTTTCTAGGAATCCAACCCTGACACACTTCAGTGGATGAGTGGGGGGGGGCGGCTCATTTATACATCAAGCAGGCTGCTGCAGATTTATTTATATTGTACGATAAAGATCATATGACTTCACAGCTCAAAATAGCTCTCTGCAGAAACAAGTCTTCTGACCCCTACTTGAAATATAGTGATGGATTTGCTCATTGCAATCCTGTGAAGTTGGCGCTTATGTCCCTGCTCTACAGATGTTCATGAAAACAAAGCTCAGAAAAAATTGAACCACTTGCTCAAGATTCAGAACAAGAGAAACTCCAGCTACATGACTGCCTTTGATCAGAGCCCTTGAGTCTTTTCCGCTCACTCTGAAACCCTGGGAAGGGGTCCCCCCCCCCTCTCTCTCTCTCTCTCTCTGTGTGTGTGTGTGTGTGTGTGTCTAGGCTATGTGCACATTTGTCTACATGAGTGTGAGTGTTCCCACTCTACAGTATACATGGGGAGGTCAGAGGATAACCTTGGATGTTGTTCTTCACTTTCCCACTTTCCATCTTGTCCAAGGCAAGGTCTCCTGCTCTTCGCCACTGTATGTACCAGGTCAGCTACCTGGAAAGCTTGTAGTAATTCTTCTATATTCATCTACCATCTCAATGTGGTAGCACTGAAAGTCCAGATTTGTGCTTCTTTATCTTCCTCCACATGGGTTCAGGGATCTAAGCTGAGTCCTCATGCATGTGTGCCAAGCACTTTACCCACTGAGCCACCATCCATCAGACTCATTTTCTTCCTTTCTGAAGACTCTGATAAATGATGGGCCCAGTGGCTGCACACTCTGTGTAGAGAGGAAGAGACTACTGCACTTCCCTACCTCTGTAGAGTGTAGCATCGCTCTGCAGGGATAAGCAGGCTGTGGATAGTCATTCTGCTCTTTCCCAAATCCCCTGGTTGGCCAGCCATGCATCTATAGTATATACTACCTTTTCCTTTTACTACCTTGGCAATGTGTGTAAGTCTGTCTCCAAGCACAGCATTTTGTAGATGTTAGTACATATTCTATTCACACAGTTACTTGGGGGCAGGGCCTAAATATCATCTTTTTTTCTCTCACATATTACTTCCTGACCACAGTTTCCCCTCCTTCCTCTCCTCGCAGTATTTCCTACTCCGCACCCACCCCATCCAGTCCTCCTCCATTTCCTTTGAGGAAAGGGCAGGCCTCCCAGTGATATCAACCATACATGATAAATCAAGTTGCAATAAGACTAGTCATCTACCTTCATATTACGGCTGGAAGAGACAACCCAGTAGGAGGAAAAGGGTCCCCAAAGCAGGCAAAAGAGTTAGAGACAGCTCCCACTCCCACTGTTAGGGGTCTCATAAGAAGATCAAGTTATACAACTATAATATTTGTCCAGAGGGCCTAGGTCAGACCCATGCAGACCCTGATTGCCCTTCAGCATCTGTGAGCCCCTGTACTTAGTTGATTTTGTAGGTTTTCTTGTGCTGTCTTCTGGCTCCTATCGTCTTTCTTTTCCCTCTTCTGTAGAATTCCCCAAGCTCTGCCTAATGTTTGGCTGTGGGTTTCTGCAAGAGACCCAGAATTTAAGAAAGGCATGGTGACACACATCTGTAATCCCAGCATTCTGGAAGTGAAGGCAGGAGGATGTTGAGTTTAAAGCCACTGGATGCTACATGCTGTGTTCTGGGCCAGGTTACAACCTGGTAATGCCACATCACTAACAAACAAAACACCAGAAACTTCAGTACTGATATTATTAGTACTTAGTTGTTACACACATCATGTAATAAATCAAATAAATATGTGTCCTGATATGACTGAAAGGAGAGGCAGCTTTCAGATTAATAAAGTTAAATAATTATTTTATATCCTTAAAAATGGGGAGGGGAGAGATTTCCAAGCAAACCCCTGTCTCATACTTCTTGAAAACAGACAAAACAGAGTGGAGTGAGAGATGCAGCCTGTGTGTGCTGGGACAGTGAGCTAAGTGCACCCCAGCTGTAGCTCCAACTCTTACACCCCTCTAAGGTTAGCAGCTGTCAAGGCTACAGTCAGGACCACAAAGGATAACATTTAGAGAAAGTAATTGTCCACATCTGCCCTGTGGCAGGTCTAAGTGAGACCACAGCAGTCCGCTGTTCTGCCACATGCAGCCGTTATTCCAGGATCAAGCCCCTTGGTGTGAGAGCAGTATCAGGGTGAGGGCGAGAAACCATCAGGCACCTAGAGCAGCAGCTGGGTAATAAAACTGCAAAACCCAGAGGGAGACCAGCATGCCATGATTACCGAACATCAAGGGTGGTCTTTCTGAATCTTTGCAATGCTTCCTGATGCCCCCTAGGGGCTGAACGTTAGACTGAGTACGTCAAAGATGGACCCCCTAAATTGATTACTGATGCCCCCTAGAGGCTGAACGTTGGACTGGGCACATCAAAAATGGTCCCCCTGAAATGATTACTGATGCCCCCTAGGGGCTGAACGTTGGACTGAGCATGTCAAAGATGGTCCCCCTAGATTGATTACTGATGCCCCCTAGGGGCTGAACGTTGGACTGGGCACGTCAAGGATGGTCCTCCTGAATCTTTGCAGAAGGCTTGTCGTATTCACTTGATTTCACGAGTAAGAAAGCTAGCTGGTCAGAGAAATTCTATTAGCTGACCAAGGTCACATGCTAGTGTGGCACAAACCATGATATCTTGTGCAGGTTGTTCTTCTGATTAGGAAGATATTACCAAGTTCCTCTGGGTGTTCTTAGCCTGCTTTAGCTGTTACCTCCTAGGATTCTTATGCGAACCCATGCACATAACTGCCCACTGTGTGTGTGAAGCTTGTGGGCAGCGAAAGACATGGAGCTAGAGTCCAGCTGCAGTCCATACTGAAGGATTTTATCCCAGGGTCACCCATGGGCTCAGTGAAAGCTGTGCCTGAATCTGTAAGGCAGCTCTGCCCCTTGGCCATCCTGCTTCTTGCCTTCCATGGCACAGCATTAACCTCCACAGCCTTACTAATGAATACTCAGCTTTTGGAGCTAGCACAATTTGCCAGGATGGCCACCAGGAAGCTGGCATTTCATCTGCATCTTCTTACTTCTCCTTTTGAATGTCTTCCATGGGTACATTTGGGCCTAGCTGAAGCCATTCATTAATTCACTTCTTCAAATATTCGTTGTTTTTGCTGCAAAGGTCCTCCTCCTTTTTTTTGTGATGCTGACACCCAAGCACTGCTTTTCATGGCTCCTGCTATTTGCATTGGAATTGTAAAGTCACAGTGGTGTACTGCAGGCCACCATCTTAGTCTCAGTTCTTCCCTGGATGCCTGCGCTCTCAGTCCCACTCCTCCTGCTTTTGTCTCCTTTTCTTTTCCTCCTCATTTAATTCTGTCTCCGTCCTCTTTATCTCTGAGAGCCCTGTGTGAAATTTGGATGCCTCTACAATGTACCTGCTAATGACAAATTTGAAGACTGAGACAGCATGGGTCAGAATTAGGGTAATTCAGCCCAAGAGGACTCCTCCTGAGCTGAGGCCAGCTTCCGCCTGTGAGCATCCTCTGAAGTGGCGGAGCAGTGTAATGAGCCTTTCTGTTCAGAGCAAGCCCCTTTCTTCCTCCTTTCTTTGCCATGAGTCTACCTGGCACCCTGCGGCTGATCTAACCAACAGCTCTCAGCTCCAGTCCTGGACCAGCCAGCTAAAAAGCCAAGGCTATCATAAGTTTGCTCTTCAAACAGTGTTTGGAGTTAAATGAGAACCCACATAATATCACTTCCTCTTCCAGCTGCCCTCTCTCTGGCAAGCTCAGGACTTGTTAAGCCACTACTACATCTGGGACTTGACATATAAACTCTGTTGACCTTTCTTAAGACTATGAGGCATTTCCTGCCCACATTTACATATGTACACCTCTTGCCCCCAATGGTTTTGCTTCTTGGAATTATCCTAAGCTGCCAGATGTTCACAGCTGTGTTTACAAGGATGCTTAGTCCAACATAGTCTATAGCTGAAAATAATCTGAATGCTTATCAATGGGGGATTGATTAAACAAATTATATCTAGACAATGTGCATTAAAAACATACAGCTGAGCTTCATAAACTAGAGGGAATGAGCTCTAGAGGACACTGTGAAGTGAAAACGACAAGCATATGTTTATACGTTTTTCTATATATAATAGGCAACTTCGAGCACGGAGTTACATTTGGATGAAAATTCACTAAAACATGAAAGCAGACATCAGCAAATGAAACTTCAGGCTGCTGCTGACTTCTTATTTTTTAAAAAAATGTTGCTGAATTACCTGTAGGAATAAATGTTAACTCTAGGGTGACAATGCATGGAAGATAAAGGCTCTGGAGACTTAGAAAAACAATTTCTCTTTCAATTTTTAATGAAAAAGGGGTTAATATGTAAGGTGCTTAAATCACAGCCTGAGACAGAACAGACTACTGTGAGATATCAGTGGCTGCATTTATACTAAAGATGCACGGATGGAGCTATTCCCTAACAAACAAACTAGATCAGCCACAAAGAGCTGACTGTCAATCTGAGAAACATTGCATTCTGACAAGAATGGCCTGATACACACACACATAAGCATACTTTCTCATTACACAAACATATTCTCAGTCATATGCACATAAACACACTCACAAGCCCTTAAATATATAGGCACACACCCACACACACACACACACACAAATATTAACGTTGTTGCACTCATGTTCACATATTCTTGCCCATACACACTCAAACACAGCTACATTGCATCCTACCCATGGTCAGACATACCCAGACACGTACACAAACATGTGCTTGTACATATGTATACAAATGAACTTACAAAAACACATAGTGGGGCATAGGGTGAGCAGCAAGCTTGCAGACATGACCCAGCCAGAAGTCACTCCTCTCTACACATCAACTCATTCATGCCCCAAATCTCTTCTGCAGACTTTGGCAGATCTCTACTAGCTTCAGGAGCGTGTCTTCAAGCAAGGAGAGGGAGGGGTTGTTTGGGAGAGGAGAGAGTGATTGCTCCAGTCTAATTAAGCATGGAGCCCAGAGACAGGCTTAGAGGGTGCACGGGAAGACACATTCTGCTGAACCCGGAACCCCTGTTCTCTAGGCATATGCAAACCTGACAAAACATTTCAAAGCAGATAGGAGAGGAGAGCATTAGGAAGGGAGGGAGCTGACAGCTTCTAATAGCATAGTAACAAGAAGACACTAATAAAATATTTGTTCGTGAGCTGAACAGTTCCAAAGCAGAGGCCATGAGCTTCAAAGGCATGTTGGCAATGTACAGACTTTGATTTCAATGCGTGCTGTCCCCTCCCATCTCAGGAAAAGGAGAGACACTCCTGGGGAGTACTCAGAAAACGCACACACATGCACACATACACACTCACCCCATAAGGAGGGTCCCAGCCTCACAGAGAAAGCCCTGGGGCTATAATGAGAGAACTGCACGATGAAGTCACTAAATATCTATGAAAGTAAAGGTAAGGGAGAGGGAGAAAAAGACATGGAGAAGAGGAGGAAAGCAGGAAAATAGGAGGGGGAGGACTAGGAGGAGGGAAACCTTCCATTTCCTGATCCCTTGTCTACAATGAAAAGTGACTCGTTCTCTCAGTAAACAACCCCTGCAATTGTTGATACTGCTGGTTCTTTTTTTCAAGTTACTTTACACCTACTTTATACCAAATCTGCATGCACTGAAGATCAAAATGAAACAAAGCAAAGCAGTCAGACAAAGACCCTGTCTTCAAATACTTACAGCTTGGCGGAGGAGTCAGACAACATAATTAGAATATACTGTAAACTCTTAACAACCAGTGCTGTCCCTCCACTCCTTGGGAAAATTCTTCCTTGAAAAAGAGTTCGTTCACATCTCAGATTTCTTGTCTCTCATTTTCCCTTATGATTCTAATTAGCACTTCGTTGCATTTCCCCCAAACATCCCCTTTTATAACTGCCCAGGGCCTCATTTGCCTAGTTTGCTAGTTCCCATGATCCTGATCCTTGACCAAGTCTTCCTCAAAAGCACAGTCTTCTGGAGACTCCACGGCACCCCACCTCTGTCCCTGCATATCCCCCCATCATCTCAGCTTCATCCTTTGCTGCCCCATTCCCAAAGAATCTGCCTTGCTTCCTTTTGCCACCTGTCCTCCCCCAGGACATCTATGCTCTGAACGCCATGTCTTTCTGAGTTCTACAGGGTGAAACTGTAACTCAACAGAAGTGACTGTATTTGGATGTAGGGTCCTGGGAGGCTTCCAATGCCTTCATGAATGGAATTGATACTTGCATAAAAGAAGCCCAGGACAAACTCACTGTTCTACCATATGACAATATGGTTAGAAGCCTTATTTCATGAGCTTGAGAGAATGTCCTCAATATACTGAATCTGCACTGGTCTTGGATAACCTAGGTTTCAGTTTCCTAATGAATAAATAGTTGTTCTTAGTCACTATCCAGTTTATAGCATTGGGCTTTACCAGTCCTACTCAAATAAGATGATGCTCTTGTCTGAAATGATTATTAAAAATTCATTTTTTATTCTGTTACTACCAAATTACTGAGATTGAAATTCACTCAGAAAGCCAATTTTCTAACCAAGTAGGGTTATTGAGACCAGGTGCACAACTCTGTTCTTATCTCTGAGGAAGGAGTGAGGCCTGGGATACAAATTTGGTAGGTGGTAGTCATGCGATGTTAGGCAACCATGCAGCTCAAGAAAAATGTGTTGGAAAATAAGACAAGAATGCTGAGCCTTAGTCCACAAGAAGGTGGAAGTATCTAAAACGATGGTAAGGAAATCAGGAATGTGCTACCCAAAGATTTCAGAGACATTTATGAGAGTAAACAGCATTCCTGAATATAGAGCCGATTGAAATGGATAGCACCGTGAATCCACGCACTTTCGGCCTTGGAAGAGGTAGTGTGTGAGAGTGACGGGTATAAAATCCAGACTGTGGTGGGCGGAGGAGAAAGTGGGAAGTGGTGAAGTGGAGACCATTTGCATAGACGTCTCTTTCTGGAAGTCTGGCTGTGAAGGGAAGGCATAAGGTGTTGGCTGTCAGCAGCGGAAAGTTCGAGGAGCAGGGAGAGATGAACATATTTGTGGTCTGATGAGACAAATTCAGAAGGTACATAAGACAAAAAGAGGCAATTCTGGTGATATCAGGTTAACAATGGTCAGAAGGCTGGGATAAGTGTTAGGAACAGGCAAATGCTTCTCTATGGTGGGATGTGTGTGAGTGGGAACCGTAAGTTTGTAAGTTTGCCCTTTCTTGACTAATGGTCTCAAAGTTTTCTCTTTAAAAGGGCAGAGAGTAAAGGAAAGATGAGACAGTATTAGATATTTAAACCAGGGCTAAGTAAGAGAGTTTTGAAAAGTTCATCTCTGGAAAGGGAAAAGGATAAGGACAAAAGTACTAGCAGCCAATGCTGAGCAGTGTTACTGGAGCCCACGGCTGGAACTGCTGCCCACAGATGGAACTCTGAACTTACTGTGGTATGGATTGTGAAAACTCCATGCAGTTGTCTTCAGGTTGGGATAGAGATACTAAATTTGTCAATTCAGGTCTGAGGACTTCAGCAAGATGTGTCTGCCCCTCACCTTTGTATTTCAACAATGTAATGATGTTTGTACCATCAGCTACTGCATGTTGCAAGTTGGTTATGTGTTAGGTATATCACATGTAGGAGCCTTAATTCTCAGGGTAGTTTTGAAAAACTGCTAAGTAGTTTGTCTTTTCCCCAAAGGAACCCATATCCCAGAGAGGTGACACAATTTACCCAAGGTCTCACAAGCTTGTCTGGCTCTTTCGCTTATGCAATACCTCGTCACAACCTTTGAGATATGACATCAGCTTGTTTGCCCTCTGAGTATTCATTTATCTGGCATCAGAAACTCCAGGCTTTGAATCCTTCTTGTGTAATCTTGTTTCTAGTCTTCTCACTCCCTGCCTCACCCTCCAGGTTGTCTGCTTCCTGTTTTTGAACACACATGAACCCTTTTCAAGGTGGTAATGAGTTCCCTCTGGAAAAGTCAAGGCTTCAGTTAAAAAAAAAAATATTCTTGAGGACACAATGGAAAGTTTTCTCTAAGGACACCTCCACACATTTCAATCTAGTTTCCTCCCTAAACCAATTTGCCAACTGAGATGTCCTTCTAGGAGTCAAGGACAGCACTCAGTGGAAAGCTGCACCTCCCTGCCTTGTCACAGCCTGAAACTAAGTCACTTGCCATCTTATGTTTGTCATTTCTATATCATGTCCTCTGTTCACCTGCTGATCTCGCCTCTCAAATCTCTGTGCCTCTGTCATTTCCTAACAACCATTTGCTCTTCAAAATTCAAACCTGGTATCAGTTCTTAGAAACTTCCCTTGGTAACCTGGCTACATCAGGTGATCCTTTGAGTCCATGCCTCTTATATAATAACACAGGACGATGAGGGCTCAGGACTAATGGACATGCTGGTTATAATAGATAAAACATGACACAATGGACTTTCTAAATATATCGTTTCTTCTTCTTATGGCCTTCCTTACTTTTCCAGCTGTGTCAGGGACATGGTGAATAGTGGCATCATAGGGATGTTTCAGAGAAGAAATGGACTGGTTCACATTATTCGATGCTCACCACATAACCAGTGGTGGTCAGTCCTGCAATAATTTTCAGAGTACCATAATTTGTTTATGCTTGCATTTTCCACACTAGCTCAACAACACCAGGAATGTAGGGGTGGAATTTGAACTAGTTCCCTTCTTATTATGTCATGCAGAGTCTAGAACTCAGTAAGTGCTTGTGTATAAATCAATGAACAAAAATAATTCCTCTCAGGGTACAACATCTATAGGAACACATTGTCTGCAATCACATGTCTAATTTATGTAATTCATAATTTATGTAATTCATAAAGTAGACACACATCTTCAGTTGAAGGCTCAGCTGCCTCTTCAGGGACTGAATATATGATGGGTAGATTAATGTATCAACTTCCAAATTCTATACAGAACCATGGATAGTGGTATCTGCCTTGCACAAATAAAATTTGGCCCTGCACCTCTGTACAGAGATGATTGATGTCAAGAGGCCAGGCAGTCAAAAAACAGAAAAACAAAGACAAAATGTTTCTGTAGCAACTGAAAAAGCATCAGTACTCACCCTCTACTGATATGTCTGTATTCAACTTTTCCTTTTGTTTATGACTGCCGGTCAGCGTGATAGTTTCAGCGTTCATTCAGACTACTCAGGAAACAGATTAACTATTCACTATCTGAAACAGAGTCCTAGGTTGCCAGTATGTATAAGAAGGATGGCGAGAAGCAGGATGCGCACATCACAAATCCTCAAACTGTGTAGCAAGTGGCTCTAAGCTAAGAAGAAGCCAACTTTGGGCCAGGTAAAAGCCATTCATCCAGATAAGACAATGGCTTAGACCTCTAAGTACTGTCATGCTCCCTGCTGCTTAGATGATGTTCTCAGTCAGAGGTTTAGCATGAGTTGACATGACCAGCCCCTTTCCCAGGAGTCTCGGCCCTCTCAGCAGCATGTCTTTGACTCTCTTATCTTACTAGACCCATGTCCCTTAGCTGATAATTCACTTTGACCTTCCTCTCTAGGCCCTTATTCCAGGCATAGAATATTTATGATTCTCCTAGTTTATAGCTTAAGAGGCTTAGCTTCAGTAGGAATTGGTATTTATGTTTGTTAAGTATGAAACAAACAGTCGTTATTTCTTTACAGACGAGTCTATCTTGCTAGTGCAAAGATTTCTTAGAAGATTAAAAATAAAAAGCAAGAAGGAGAAGTGAAGGGATCAAAGATGAAGAAGTTAAGATGGCTCCCAGCTTTCATCCTTCTTTGGCCACCAGCTGGAGATACTGGATCTCGGGTTAGTTTCCTAGACATGGGTCTTAGCCTACCCTGTAAGCCTTGCCATGATGTTTTCATCATAAGCAATGGAACTATACATTGTCTTATATCCTGGCCTTTGGTTAGTAGAGTTTACTTGATTCCTATCCACATTCCAGATTCAAAACCCGATCTAACATATACCCGATCACTACCTTTACATCTCTGGGTGGGGGCAGGGAGGTGGGTCCTGTGTTAGAATTTCCAACCTGATATCTAACACATACCTAAACACCACCTTTACATCTCTGGGCTGGGGGAGGTGGGTCCTGTGTTAGAATTCCCAATCTGATATCTAACATATACCAAAACACCATCTTTACATCTCCAGGTAGAGGGGGGAGGTGAGTCCTGTGTTAGAATTCCCACTCTGATACCAAAAAGATTTTCCTTTACTTGACATTTCCATTCATCAGTTTAAATTTCTACCAAAGCCTTACCCTAGAGGCCTATGGGTTATAAGGAAAGAATGTCATTTTTGATTGGCTGTGGGGTAGGGTGAGCAATAAAGGGCTACAAGGAAGCTGGGACTACTAAAAAGTGCAATCTAATAGCAGATAGTCAGGTGGGGCCATGAGTGACTAGTTTCGAATACATTCAGTAAAGAACCAAAGATTGAGGTGAGGAAGAGGAGAAGAGAAAACATACAAGCAATGTAAGTCCCACATCCACCTTAATGGTGTTCAACCATTTTCATGCCTCCAGTTTTCTTTGCAGTGGGAGCCACTATCCTCTGGTTGGTTCACTTCTGAGAATTCTTAGACTCAAGAAATCTGAGTTTCATTATCACCAAGTATGTGAAGAGTCTAACATAGAACTGAATCAGCTCTATTTAAGTGTGAAGGTTTCCTCTCACCTTTAGACCAGATTGTTGGCCTCCAGAGACCTAAGGTGTCCCCACCATTCTAAGTCATGTGTTGTCCCTGACTAGCCCTATATTTGAGAACACTTGTCTTTCATTGTTCAAGAGAAAGGTCACTATTCTTATTTGGCTCCTTTGTATCAAGCTATATAATCATAAGATATTCCGATCTTAAGTACATTTGTAATCTGTACTGATGTGCTAATTAGAAATTCAAAGCCTGTAGTTGAATGTTTTGCAGATATCTTTGCTTCATTAATATAAGAATCCGTATTTTCAATTCTTATATATGAAACAGACACTACAGCCTTTCTGTAATCCTTGGCTGCATCTCTCCAGGGGACTCTTGTGATCTTCTGAAGAGCCTATGCCCCCCTAAGATACACAGTTTGATTTAATCTGCAGACTCATTTGTGGGTGAGAAAGCTCAAGACCAGGGTCAAGAAGGGATTTTCTCAAGGTTACCCAATGACCTTGAGGCAGAACAGAGATAAGAATCTGTATTTTATGTCCTCTAGTTTATACCAAAACCAAGCCATATGCACCAGGAAGAGAAGGCATATCCAGACAAGCTGTCTGGAAGTTGTTCTTCTGGCAAAGAACAGTAAACATTAATACTTACAGTGTTTAACATTTACTAAGCACCTGGTGCAAAGCTAAGCACAATGCTAAAATCTCTGCTTACATTGTTCCATTTCAGAAAATCATGAGATTAGCGTCTCCTTAGGTTAGGATGATGCGTCTTAATTTCTGAGCATTCAGAGACCAAGCGGGTAGACAGCTTTAGCAGGATTTCATGCTTAGCCACCCTGTTTCAGAGCCTAGCTCTTTGCCAATCTGCTACACTGTCCTCTAAGGAGTGGGAACAATCTCCTGAAGGCTAGGAGCTCATTCAAATTTATCAACATGTCCTTCCCTCCCCTCCTGCCAATCTCCCAGCAAACTCTTTGCACGATCAGACATCTCATTTTCCTCACTGTGACCGCCAATATGCAAGGTCTCGAGCATAAATGTGCAAACCCCCACCCTTCCTCCAACAAACCTGCATGCACCCATACACACATTTCATGCAGGCATGCGCTCATGCATAATGCATGACGTGGCAGTCTCAAATCTTGCTAAATTGAGATTCAGCTGGCTGCTGGGTCTGGAGACACCTCAGTGCCTGCGTCATTAGCTGAGCTCTGAAAGCCATCATTACTGCAGCCACTGTGGTTGAGTCACTGAGACCGTGAACAGGTAATAGAATTGTGGGACACATAACAAAATGGAATGGAATGGGACTCTGGGAAACGGGGTTATCTGTTATCCAGATCTGAAGGGTGATACGTAAACGAAGAGCCTCAGGCCCCCCGAGAAGGCAGCTTGGGGGATGAGATGACAGAGTCCCTGAGCAGAGGATTATAAACGGCCTAATTATAACCTCCATAGTGTGAGGTTTCAAAGGAAAGGCAGGGGAAAAAATCAATGAAATTAATTTAATGGGGACGCATTCTTTATGTTTGTTTTTCTACAGCAGTTGAATGAGATACCCCTAGAGGCGCACACGTCTTTCCTCTCCAGGTGTCTTCACCCACAAGAACAAAGGATAAGAAAAAGACATGGAAAGATAGTCAGACCTTTTGCCATGCCTGTCCCTAAAATCTTAGAGGAGGAAGAGAGACCAGAGGAATCCAGGACTGGAGGAGGATTTCACATCTCATGATTTATGACATAGCAGAAGACCCTGGTGCTGCATGTGATTGTGTGTGTGATGGCTATGGGATGGTCCTGAGGACAACTAAGTATGTATTGAAACCTGATCCCCGTTCTCACTGGACAACCAATGAAATAGCATGAAGATTGTATGTACTTTTACACAATTAACATGAAGAGGTCACAGCGACACAGCATATTTCACAGGACAGGCAACCCAAAATCTGCATTCCACGGGATTCCCGCTCTGTCTGGCCCTTTGTCCATCTCCTCTCTAGATACAGTCCCTCATTGCAAGTGGATGATACTCAGTCAGATGCAAAGAAAGGGGGCAACCGTTAGAAAGGCAAGAATTTCCCACCTAGCACAAGTCTGGGGATATGAAGTATTTGCCCCTTATGGCTTACTTCCTCACATTTTATAGACAACGGCTCAGAGACATGTAGTTCCTCACATTTTATAGACAACGGCTCAGAGACATGTAGTTACCTGCTCCAGGTGACTTAAACACTTGCATGGAGGCGCTTAGACTGAGATCCCAGCACCCTCAGGCTGCCCTCATATAGATGAGTCCCTTCTCATCTGTGTGGTTGCTACTTTCAGTTTCCTGTGCTTCTGTGTGTAAAAGGTCTCCTTTACTGTTGCTTTGTGGGGAGGGCAGAGGTGTTTTCCACATCAAGCAGGGACAGTTGCCTGCTAGGAGCTGGCTCATCTGTGCAGGAGGATGCAGGCAGTCAGATGTGGTAGCTCAGAAACTGGCCCAGTACAGAACTCATCTTTCAAGAAGGTGAATGAGAGGTGATCCTGAAAATCACTGTCCAGTAAGCCTGGTGTCAATATTTAGTAAAAGTAATGGAATGAATGTGCCCAGAGTAAAACCCACGATGATGGAATACTGAGCTATAAGGAACACTAGTGTTTCCTGCGAACAAATCACCCTGGACGACTTGATAGTTTTTCTTGACAAAATGGCACAATTACAGAATTAGTGGATGCAGGAGATTTAGTAAAGGTTATAGATCTGAGCTCCTGCAGAATGTTGAAAATCTTGCACGAGATGTACAAGATTTTTACACAATTCAAATCACTTCTGATTTGAGTTGCATCCTATGGATAATGGAATCTAGTTGTAGAATAGAGCCATCAGATGCTGACACATGATACTGTTCCAAGGTCAGAGTCAGCAATGCCTGGCCACATTGGGAGTCTAACAGTGGATATGAGACCTATGGGACTCAAAGCAAGAAATGGATGTCTATAAAGCACAGGAAGATACTGGGTAGTGGGGGGAAGGAAACATTTACAAGCAATTTACTTATCATCATTTTGCCATGGTGAAGGTGTCAACATTTTATCCTTTTCATCAGTGAGTCCTCGTAAGTAAATTTATAAGCAATGGAGTGTCGAGGAAGCTTTCCACAATTGAGAAGACATTCCCATGAGTTCTGTAGCACAAATAATAAAAGCTCAGAGAAAGAAATTGGGGTCAACCTGAAGATCCAAAAAGCAAAAAAGATCCACTGGCTCATACCTCGACCTGAGTCTGAAATGGCAATCCTGCCTCCAGGAATCTCAGAATGAGACTGTGTTTGAGAGCTTTCACCTCCTGTTTTATATTCCTCTCTAGTTCTGGGATTAAAGGTGTTCACCACTGGAATTAAAGGCGTGCACCATTCAGTTTCTATGGCAACTATTGTGGCTACTGAGATTAAAGGTGTGTGTTACCACTGCCTGGTCTGTAAACTTGACAAGTGGGTCTGTTTTTACTCTCTGATCTTCAGGCAAGCTTTGCTTATTAAAGTACAAATAGAATGCCACTACAGAGTTCTAACCCTAATGTGTCTGATTCTAATAGCTGAAGAACTTTCTTCTACAACCAGAATTCTCGTTTGATATGGTCACAGAAATATGTGCACGTGTGGGAGTATAGGGCCTGGGAAGGGTTCAGGTCACTATATTCCACCAGCGAAGCTTCAGACTCAGGAGTTATGAGGGAACTGAGAATGTGCATTTCTTCACTCTCCAGTCGCTGCTGGTGTGGATAGCCCAACAGTCACATTCTGAGAAACTAGCACTATTCTGGTTCTGCTCATAAGCTAATTTGCATAAGAGCACCTGGAGATCTCATTAAAACAGATTCTGATTTGGTATACTTTCTGGGGAAATGTGGGGAAGGGAATTACTCTATTTTCCCCAGCTCTCAGATGATGTCCATGCTGAGGAATGAAATCACATCTTGAACAGAAAACAGCTATGTTATGAATTTCAAACATGGGAAATCGAGGAAGATAGTATTATAATTCAAGAATTTACTTTGGATGCAAGCTGGGGGTGGTGGAACATGCCTCTAACCCTAGTGCTCAGGATGCTAAGCTGAGGATGGTGGAACATGCCTCTAACCCTAGTGCTCCGGATGCTAAGGCAGGAGGTTAAGGAGCTCAGGGACATTCTCAGCTATACAAAGCATTCACAGCTAGTCTGGACTATGCCTTTGGCTCTGGGATCTAAAAATATAGAAAACAGACCTTTGAACACAAAGCGGGTTGGGGAGAGGCTATAAAGAGACATAATTCAGAGATTTAATTTCAGTATTTGGGCATATCTTTTATTAGCTTTGTGTTGGGAGAAAATCCTTTAAACTTCTTTTATTATCTGTATGATTACTATTTGATTTTCTAAATTCCATAGGAAAAAATATTCTTAAGGTATTTTGAAATGACTGCTGAAGATATAGCTATAATACTAACAGCATTCCTTGAATGAAAAGTCATGAATAAAACTGTTCTCTGTATGTAGTATTAACCAGTTTCTTCCACCTGATGGCTGTCTATGCATTAAAATTAAAATATAATTAGAGCACCCTCTTTCCTTTCCTCCTTTCTTCTCTCCAGCCTCTCCCATGTCTTTCCTCCTCTAATGCCCCCACTCTCACAAACTGATGGCCTCTTTTAGGGTTTTATCATTACATTCATATGCACAAATATAGACCTAGGAAGGCGTGAGTTATAATTGAAAGTGAGGAAAAATGCATTTTTAATCAAGCAGTCAAGTCTTTCTTGGGCGAAGAGAAGGTTGTGCCTGAAAAAGGATTATTGAGCTCTCAAGAAAGTGTCAAAAGTTGCCAGGGAGTAGTGATACATTCCTTTAACCCCAAACCTTTGGGAGGCAGAGGCAGGTGAATTTCTATGAATTCAAGGGTAGCCTGGTCTATAGAATGATTTCCAAGATAGCCAAGAATACACAAAGAAACTCTGTCTCAAAACAAAACAAGATGAAACAAAGAGTCAGAAGTGTCATTTGAGCATGGGCAGATATCCATTATATGTTTATTCCTGTCTTTTACCTTAGTTCTTTTCATTTGTGTAGCTACCTTACCTGTCCTCATTTCTACTTTTCCAACTATGACTGTAAATGGTTCTATTTACCTTTATGGATACAAGCGCAGGACCTGACAGAGGGAAGGTGGGAAATTAATACCAGTAGAATGAACATGTATGCTAAAAAATGTATTCACACATTATCCAGAGTTGCATTTTGCAAAAGGGAAAAAGTGAGTAGTTCATCTGAGTAGGACTTCCTACTAAACAGCTCAGAGAACCAGCTAGCTTCTCGAAGGCTATTGATACAGAGAGAGACTAAAATCATCTAAGTCAACATTCATAAAGTATAGAAGAAAACACTGGGGAAACTTGAATTTAAGCATTGGTGGAGAACAGGATCAAAGTTGAGGACATGAGTAGGCCATAGCATTGCCTTAGATCAAACAAAAAAAAAATGTTCATGAGAAACACAGGCCCATAGGACAAATGTTATATGGGCATATATATTCAGATGCTTCCATAATTTCCTGTAAATTTCTTTTGATTCAGGATGCCAGCAACAAAAGTAATATTACAATGATGGAGAAAAATGAAAGTTTTAGTTTTGGTGATATGAGTTGTACCAGAATTATTATAGTTTACCATAAAATAAGATCATCTAACACCCTTTGAGTCTTTCAAAATGTTAGATCTCTTAAAAATAGTTACACTCTATTTGATTTCTCCATGGTCTTCTTCATGCAAGGCTGAGTGTGTGATCTATGGAAATGTTTAGGGGAACATAGCTTTCATTTGTCACTTGGCCCTGGGTAGTTACCTGCAGTCCATGCCCTACACAGTGTTGAAAGGGGGAAAAGGCTTTGGCAGATGCCGCTATAAAAGGCTTTGACAATATTATATTATATCACTGCAATTTGAGAAGCCCAAGGATCAGAAACCACTACTAGATTTCACAACATTAGACAGGCAGTTCATAATGATGTTACAATTCAAACCCAGATATTATAATATTCCAGGACCCTATGCTATCTCCCAACAATGGATCTCAGTAAATCAGGGATTTCTTCATACAGATTAGTATCATAGCACTGGGGTAATGAACATGGAGGTAGCAGAAGGACAAAGACAAGATAAAGGAGAAAGAATCATTCCACTCCAGACTCAAAGATCACTCCCTAGCTGTCAGCTAAGCCCACAATCACTGTGGAGTTTTATTAAGGCGCAAGAGGCATGGAAGAGTGAAGTGACAGATTTAAATTAACTTCCTCAACTCCCCATCAATATTATGACAGCCCCCAAGTACCAGTTCAGCCACCCAGTGCACCATCTTGACAAGATTAACATAACTTTGTCGGAACAAAAGCTTCCCCTCTGTCTTTTTGAGTGAAGGTAATTTTGGGGAGAGAGGGAGTCTTTCTGCCTTTTTTTGGCACTTCAGTGACAGGTCCCTTTGGGCCAACCTAAGAGTGCATGTTTCATCAACCTCCATTATCCTTCTACCTCCCTAGAGATTGTCACCCACATTGGATGCTTAAGTCAGCCAGAGAAGTGCTTCTCCTCTTAAGGAGCTGTGGAGTGAATGAAGGCCGGGAAAATACACCTCAGACAGGCTCCTCTCAGCACACTGGTTTGAAGTCCCTTTCGTCTTTTCCTACCTTAAGTGGAGATTCACAACAGCCAACCCCAACTCTTACGTGCTCAGCAAGCTGCACCCTTCTTTTCCTTCACTTGACAGCATCTTACCCTTCACCCTTTAGCTCTGAAAGTTAATTCCTAAGGGGCATTTACATGAAGTCTTAAAATCCATGCAGATTAGCCCACATAGCACTCTGATTTCCACAAATCATACTGCATTGGCAATTTTATTGAATTCCATTGAATGAGCATCTTTCTTTTGTCAGTTATGACTTCAGTAAGTTGAATCACTATATAATTTGCCACCTAATCCAGGCTACTTCTGCCTAGGATAAATGGTACACTGTAAAGGTCTCTAAAGGAAGAGTCATAAATTACAACTGTCCCAGTTAAACTGGGATATATGATCCCCTGTAAATATGACCAGAAAGATGTCAAGAAGCAGCTCACTTGGTGAAGTGTTTAATCCACAAATGCAAGGACTTCAGTTTCAGCCTCAGCACACAAATTTTAAACAAAACTGGACATGGATGACCCTGTCTTTAATCCCAGTGCTGGAGAGGTAGAGAAAGGAAAATCCCTGGGACTTTGTCTCTACCCAGTAGTTGAATCAATAAGCTTCTGGTCTAGTAAGGGACCCTGCTGGCCAGCTCTTATAATGCCAGATGGTGCCCTGGAGGTCACTGTGGTGAGAACTTACGTTAATGTTCTTACCCAGTGCTGGACCACACAAGTTACAGAACTGACCTGACAGGCAAGATGTGCCCTCTGGTATATAGTAGCATGACTGTTATGAGTAACCATATACTTTATAATTGGACATGAGGCCTGCTCCACTGGAGGGAATCCATGTCTGTTACTGCACACCTGATCAAAAACTTATGTCCGCCGGCAGACGGAGCTGGGAGGCGCAGGCGCCGGCAGACGGAGCTGGGAGGCGCAGGCGCCGGCAGACGGAGC
>NW_026068079.1:376881-419151 GCF_014885135.2 Alexandromys fortis | reverse complement strand
CATATTCCATAATCTTTGAAAGATATGAAGAATGCCTATCTAAAATATATCTATGTACATCTAGAAAATCTTAGCTAACATAACTACAAGCTTGACTATTATTGATTATCCATTAACAACCTATATACATTACATTTTTAAGTGAACCACATAATCACAATACCTTAATCAAGATCAGAAATACATATACATATAACAAAATTGACCTTAAATCTCTATCAATAAAGCAAAATCTATACTAATGCAAATTATTCATATCTACATCATACCCCCTTTAAATGTAAAAGAACGTTTATAAACCATATTTGGGAACATGGGCACAGTTTTTTCTCTGCAAACTGCTTCCTGCTGTATAGGGGCACTGTTAATTAGGTCGTTCATGGTATAACCTGTGTGCCAGGTTTATCTCAGTCAGCAGTTGAACGAAGTAATTTTCTGAAGATGTTCACAGTAACCTTTCAGGAGGGCGTGGTCTATCATACCATATTGGAATAGAAAAAAATCCACAGGGTCTGTGAAAACAGAAAAGGAAACTCCTTTCCAAAGCATCATGTCCTTAGATCCAAATTCCAAAGTCAAGGTATTTTTAAAATATCTACATTGGATTAGTTCAGCAGCATTTATAAACAAATATCTTTTGGCATCTGTTGCTCCTTCCTCAGCATTCAAACAATTCAAAGAGAGCATAATAGCATACAGTATCAAGATTTTCTGTGTATTTTCCTTCTTTGTGTAGCTTTGTTTTAATCTCTATTTCATTTATTTTTACTTTTAACTTTTTGCATTTTTGAGACAGGTTCTCTGTATATCTTTGACCTGGAATAACTCTGTGGACCAGGCTGTCCTTGAACTCTCAGAGATCTGCCTGACTCTGCCTCCCAGGCATTCGGATTAAAGGTGTGTGCTACCACACCTTGAAGTCAAAGAGGTCAATCTCCCTCTGCCTTCCTAGTGTTGGGATTAAAGGTGTGTACTACCACACCCAACTACTCTCTTTCTTCCTTTTTTTTATTTTTTACTTTAAGAACTTAAACTTTTAGCCTGCACAAATTTTTAACACACTGTAACACACTGTAAATCATTTAGACATTTTCTTTGTTTTTGACGCTCTCTTTACTGTATCTTTCTCTGTTTTTCTGACCACATGAGTCTTTAATTTACCAAGCAATATAGGTAGGACTAAAGCCATGGCTTTGACAACTGGATCTAGCTCTTTCCCTTTCTTTCCAGCCTCGTTTCTGAGGTACCTGCTGTAGCCATGTTTATTGCCACAACTCTATGGTGTTTCAAGGTCCCTGCCAGCAAGCAAGCTGCAATAGACAACACTCAAGTCTGCTCTCTGGAGTTGGCCCTTCTGCCTCAAACAGTCAGAGTTTGCCCTGGCAGGACAACCCAGAAAACCAGCATTTTAAAACAGCACAACATTTTTTCTGCTACTGCTGAAAACAAACAAGCATTCAGTAGGCTTTTATCAACACCATTTAAGTGTTTCATGGCCGGACCTCTTAAGAGCTGCAGGGTTTTGCAGCTAAAGCTGAGTCAGGAAGCCTCTCTTAGATGAGAGCGCTTGCTTGCCTCTAGCAAGCAGAGCAGACCCGAGAAATTGCTGCTATCAAGAAAACATGCTTTACTCTTTCTCAAGCTTTTTCAGGCTTTCAGTGGATTCAGTTGCCCATGTCTGGGCACCAAGTGTAAAGAATCATAATTGGTCAAAAAGCTGATAACGAGTGACTATGAGTATTCAACTCTAAATTGAACATCTTTATTAGCCTACTCTCCAAAACACAAGGAACATAAAAGAGGAGGCAAAAAATTGTATGAGCCAGAGGGTGGGAGGAATATCTGAAATGCTGTTCTCTTTATATGGCATGTTTATTGCACTCATGAACTCCTATGCTGAGGTTACCTTCGTAAGACCTGTAAAGATAAAGTCAGGAAAAATTAGAGGAGTTCATGAGGTTTCACCTCTGACAGGCTATTGTTAGTTGATAGCTATTGGATGAGAGGAAATCATCTTTATTGTTGTGTTATCACTGGTAGGTTGCCCACACTCCACTGGGTGGACCCATATACATGCACACATGGGCTTAGTGGGTTATTTAAAAAGAAAGAGAGATGACATGAGTTTGTTGTAAGAACATGTTAGGGCAGGTGGTTCTCAACCTTCCTAATGCTGCGAACACTTAATACAGTTTCTCATGTTATGGTAACCCCAACCATAAAATTGTTTTTCTTGCTACTTTATATCTGTAATTTTGCTGTTTTTATAAATTGCAATATGAATATTTGTGTTTTCTGATGGCCTTTTGCAAGGGTCATTTGACCCCCAATGTTGAGAAGCTCTGCATTAGGGAAATCTATGAAAAATTAGATGGAAAATGGAGTAGGGACATGATCATATTTTATTTATATATGTATGAAATTTTTAAGGAATAAATATTAAGAAGTTAAGACTGAGGATGTTGAAGTGACACCCCTGTTACTTCTAACTTCCATATGCATGCAGACACAACTTCATATCCATCTGGGACACACATATAAATCTATTCACATGCATGCGATCGTATATTGCCACTGTCAACTCCCTTTTTGTATCTTTACTACCTTATATAGAAATTAAGTGTAGTGTAGGATGCTGAATAAGTGTGTACATACATTCATGATGAATGAATGAATTGAAATGGCTCCTTTTCTAATAATAAGGCGTACAAGCAAACACAAAAATGTCTGGGCTTGACTTCCTTCTGTCTTCACTACTACTTTCCCTTCGTCTCTCCCTATGTATTATTTCTTGCCTTTCAGTTTGTTAATCAACTTCTCACAGTAAGCTGTCTCTCTTTATTTTAAATATTAATACTTAGCACAGAGCCTAATGGAGGATAGTTGAGAAATTAGTACCAGTAGAATGAACATCACATATGGTATAAAATGGATTCATACCTCATCCAAAGTTGTGTTTTACTATGGGTGGGAAGCTAGGGCAGCTGAGCAGTGCTTTCTACCAAGACCCGGATAGAACCACCTGGTTTCTGGAAGGATAGTGATGGATGCAGAGAGCAGCATAGTAGGCAAAGTTAACATGATAAAGAGCGTGTAGACCCAGACAGGTAGTAGTGCCACACACCTTTAATACCAGTACTCAGGAGGCAGAAGCAGGTTGAT
The DNA here is from genome assembly GCF_014885135.2 of Alexandromys fortis. Classification (NCBI taxonomy): domain Eukaryota; kingdom Metazoa; phylum Chordata; class Mammalia; order Rodentia; family Cricetidae; genus Alexandromys; species Alexandromys fortis. The sequence goes on along the minus strand of NW_026068079.1, from coordinate 415,989 downwards.
CTCGGTGAGTTAGAGGACAGTCTAGTCTACAGAGCACATTCAAGAACAGCTAGGGCTACACAGGGAAAGCTTGTCTTGAAGAACCCAATGAAGAAGAAGAAGAAGAAGAAGAAGAAGAAGAAGAAGAAGAAGAAGAAGAAGAAGAAGAAGAAGAAGAAGAAGAAGAAGAAGAAGAAGAATGAGGAGGAGGAGGAGGAGAATGGGGAAGAAGAGGAGGAGGACGAAGAGGAGGAGGAAGTAAAGGGTAGACCAGACCAAAGCACAAAGAAAATTTGAATTCAGGGCTTTGTATATGCTAGATAAGCACCCCAACATGAAATACATCCCGTGTCCCAAGGACTGTTTATTTTTTTGGTCAGGGGACAAGTAAATAAATACAGATTTAGCCTTGAGAACTAAAGACTAGATCATCAGGAGGTACTCATCTCCTACTACCTACCAATTGATTTAAGCAACGTGCTCTTTAACCAAGCACCGCATGTGGAAATCACAGGCTAAGACAAGGGAATCTGAGACATGTGACTTTATCAAGGCCATAGATGCAATATAGCAAAAAAATTTTAATTATAGGTCTGGTGAGTCCCAAGCTAAAGTCTCCTTACTGAATTAAGCTATCACTTCAACTCTAAAGTAAAAACCTAAAATGCTAAGCAGGAAAGAACATGATGGACAACGGCTAATGGTGGCTACCAGTATGAAGATGGTAGCAGATGTTGCTCTGATTTTTAGACGTTTCATTCCCTATATCTCTACATAAAGGAACTAATCTATAGTCAACATGAAAATATCCTTTTAATTTAAAAGTTTTATAATAAAATTAGCCTTTAACATATAGCTCCATTTTGCTGACACTTTGGTAAGTGAATGCTTGGCTACACCTTGGAAAATTATAAGGATGAAGAGGCAAAAGAGTCCGAGGTCTCACTTCCCGCTGTGCTAACTTGAATTGGAGCCCATATGTGCTTTAGCCCAAAGCCCCTGCTGTACCCCGTTGCATTCTTTCTTCCTGCCTAATTTAATCATATGCCCCAGGGAGCACAGCACAGTTCTCTGAAGGCCCTTTTACTCTCTATCTTCATAGCCAGAATAGATATAACATTGGCTCCTCCCCATGAGTCTGTGTGAGGATCAAAGACTCTACAGCATTTGAACTACTTGGCAGAATATCAGTCCCATAGGTATATGTTTACTAAGTAGGAATTGTTATCATCAATATTATATTTGGCGCTATTGAATTATTGACAAAGTTCCTTTGATGACCCATTGCACACAGTACCTAGGGGTTTCTTTGATGTGGCAATATTTTTTTTACAGCATTTCCCTAACTCTTTAGTATCATTATCTTGGGTTCCTGAGGCTAGCATAGTAATATAGGCAGAATGTATGGCCAACCAGGCACTTTAAGAATAGAGATATGCTTGAGGATGTTTGGAGCTGGACTGCCTGGATTGCAATCCTGGCAGCACTATTTATAATACAGATGGCATTGAAAGAAGTATTTAATCTCTCAGCATCTAAATGTCATCATCTGGTAAAAATAAATGCATGTAGATGGTAGATATGGTAAAGTAAATTTGCATTTTAATCAGTTAAGAAGCCAAGGCAAGAAGATTATGAGTTTGAGGCTAGTTTACATAGTGAGATCTCATCTAAAAATAAAATAATAGATAGAAAGATAAATGACAGATAGATGATAGATAGATAGATAGATAGATAGATAGATAGATAGATAGATATGGGGAGAAGAGGGAAGAGGAGAGAAGAAAGAGAAGAGAAGGGAAGGGAAAGAAAAGGAAGAGAAAAGAAAGGAAGAGAAAGGAAGGGAAGGGAAGGGAAGGAAAATGAAGGGAAAGGAAAGGAAAGAAAGAAATAAGATAAGAGGAAGTGCATTCATGTCAGAGGGATAATTGTGCCTTAGATTCTTAGGCAAGGCTTCAGGTTTTTAAAACTGAATGTGCTAACACAGGTGGTTTGAATTTCTGGGTTCACTGATGTCCTATGAGTTCACCTTTTGTCTCCTTTACTAGTGTTTCCTAATCTCTATGATTGTTTGTGAACAGGACTAAAGGCTCAGGCGTTAATTTATCTTTCCCCTCTTTTTTGTATCTTTTGTATGCTTAATACAAGTCAGGCTTTTCTTGTAGACTTCTCCATGAGGAAATCTATTAGATATGACCAGATAATGGTTACTGAAGCAGGATGATGCAAACCTAGGGATTTGTTATATTACTGTTTACTTTTATGTGACAGAAATTTTCCTGAAAAAGGTTACTATTTAAAATATGATCAAAAGCAATTTTTCTACCCCCATTCTTCTTTCTTAGTGTTCTTACAATCTTTATTCACACCCTCAATGACATTCCATCTTCCCAACAGCTCCCTTCAAAAACAGAGCCAATCCTACCTCCTGGATTCCTCTCCCTCATCAGTAAATTGGGTTGCTTTACCTTTGGGACCCACCTAGACTCTGGCTATTCCATACCGTGTTGATGCCTGTCAACAGATTTTGAATTAGACCATAGCAAAAGCCTAGGAGCTGTTTTCTGTTTCAACCCAGATTTTATGGGCCCAGTCTACGGGCCATAGCTAAAACAGTCATTTAAAGACATCTGTCAAATCATTTTTCTCTTTCACCCAAACAAAGCACTGTTCTTTTATATAACACCATTTCCTCTTTATTTCAACCTTTCTGCCTAAGACCTTTTGGATTTTCTTGTGTGTGTGTGTGTGTGTGTGTGTGTGTGTGTGTGTGTGTATTTGTGTGTATGCACATGTGTGTATATGTACATGTGAAGGCCCAAGGTTGGTGTTGGGAATAATCTATATGGCTCTACTACCTTATTCTTTGAGGCAGAAGTTCTCAGTCAAACCTAGATCTTATAGATATATCTCATCTCACTGGCTAACTTGCTCTGGGCAATCCCAGATAAAGATTCTGAGGCTGGAATTATAGGTGAGTGGACATGTCCATGCCACATTTACTGGGTTACAGGAATAGAATACCAGGTCTTCATTCTTTTGTGGAAGTGCTTTAACCACTGAGCCATCTATCCCACTGCATGCTTACTACGTCTAATGGTTCTATACACTCAGGCGTCATTTTGCTTACATAATATGCCAAGGATTTTTGTTCTTGCTGTACCTGTTACTTGGAAAGTAGTCTCTAGACATGTGCGTGGCTCACTGCCTCCCTCGTTAAAATCTTACCACCAATGTCATCTTATCAAAGATTCATTGGTGTCCAACCTATAAAAAGTAGAATTCCTTGTCTAGTACATGCCAGTTCTTTTACTTAACCTTCTTTCCTCTTAGGGTTTTATTTTTTGGCAGAGTGTTTATTTAGTTATTGATTGTCTTTCTTCAATAGACATAACTATTTTGTTAATTACAAAGGACTGAGTAAACTTTATTGTGACAAAAAAAGAAGAAAAACCTTTAAAGGATTTTTCTCATTAGAAACAAATGAGGATTATACAAAATAGATAAGGGGCACATGAAATCTCAACACTTAAGAAAAAGTCACTTTTCCAATGGTCTGTTAGTCATAGCATAATTTTAAAACTATACATTTATTAAACTTATGCATATTTGAATCACATTTCAATTCACCCTTGGCTCTAACTACTTTAATGAGAACAATTTTACTAAAAGAGAAGATGATGCTTATTAAATTCATGTAGTCACCCAGGCATGCCAATAAATTCTTGAAGAAAGGGTTTTTTAAATGTTAATTCCAAGTTTTCCAAAGCAATAAGTGCCATATTATAGATATTTAAACACACTTTTTGAATGAATGAAGTTACACCAATGTGTGATACAGGTAACTTATCCTCTCTGTGTGTACAAATTGTTCTCACTACCATTGTTACAGTAATGTTCTAACTAGGACTAGGTTCCTTATCTCAGCTACCTCACAATGCTATGGAATTTTCTTCACATGGGGATTGAGGCTACAAGTTGAAATTGCTCCTGTAAGGATCCAAAGACATGGCATCTCCTGCTTCTGAAACCCATGTCCCTCTGCTTTCTGGAAGCCCAGATGGTATTTACTAATGGAGTCCTACACCCCTGTGTAGAATGGAATCTGTTACTGTAACAAAGCTGATGGCCTGCGGAAAGACCTTTAAGGATGATCATTTCATGGAAAATATTAGAAAAACAATGGGCCTGATATTCCTTTTGTAAATGGAGAGAAATAGTTATTCCAATTTGGATGTATTTATACATCAAAACTCCAGAAAGATATCCAAATAACTAATAGAATTAGGAAGAAGGTGGTTGCCTTTATATGACCTGTACATGTAGATGAAGGCTTTTCTCCATCTTGCCCAGGGAATGCATGGAAAGGTATAATGGATAGATTAGCATATTTACTTGTGAACCCATGCTTATAGAAAAGTTACATTGGTATAGGTTCTTGTAGATTGGCACATATATAAAATTATCTTCGTATTTCTGTCTAAGACAATTTGTATATTGATATAAATTCAAATTATATTTGTTTTATTGTGCATGTTCCTATTTCTGTTTATAACATGTTTGCACATATGCAAAGTTATTTTGTATGCATGTGTGTTTCTACCTCTGCCTAAGATATTTTGTATATTGATGCATTTTTAGCATATAGTGTCATATTGCACTATACATTTCTATCTCTGATCAAGATACACACACATATTGTTCACATTTTGAGGGCATTGTCCTCATTTGCTACACATCTGTTTAAAGATTATTTTTATAATGTGAAGGTTTAGTCTTTAAGCTACATAGGTATTAACTATTACAGGTCAATAGTCATCCACACTTGTCATACTTATAGTTAGGCTAACCAGGCTCTCTAGATGCACAGAGATGTACTCCACATAGATGGGTAATCAAACACTACAAAGAACTGTAGAATGTGGCATTTAAATAACTCAGAATTCTGTTGAAGTGAGACACGATTGCTATTGGTTTCATTGATTTATTCCCAAGAGAATGTTGAAAGCCAAAGACACTTTTCTTGTAGCTTATTTTCTTCTTGGCAAAACTAGCCTTTGGGCAAAGAACCTCCTTTGCCTTGACTACTGACAATATGCATATTGTCCAAACTGGACAAGCAGGATATAAGCAAAAATGACTGCAAAACCTTGCCAAGACAGGGTAGGATGCTCTTGAATTTTCCTGCTTCTGAAAATGGTCTGTCAGATGCCCTACACTTTAGCCAAAGTTGGTTGCCCCAGTGTTACAAATGAGACTTTGGGTGATTGTTCAGGTAGTCAGCTGTCTCTGTCATTTCTTGCATCTTTGGTAAGCTGCTTGCTTGCACTTCTGTTTACTCAGTTAATATTTATTTTCCTTCTCGGGTTTTTGATGGGGTTAGACTAGATAATTGTATCTACTGTCCTCTAACAACTTATCTAAGACATTTTTAGTATAAGACTTAGACTCCTCAGGATAGGATAACTGTTGAAATAATCTCTGTTATTTGCTAATTTCCTTAGACTGAACATTTAACACGTGTTTCTTACTTGATGTTATCCATGCTGGTTGTACTTCTATTTTTGTGTATGTTTTTGTCTTTTGTTTCTGCTGGACAATATTTGATATTTGTTCTTATTGTATATTGTTTTGGATTAAGTTTAGAGCCCTCTTATTTAGATAAAAGGGAGAGGTACTATGGAAATTCACTTAGCCATAGCCTTCTGGGTACTGGCCTATTAGGTCGTGATCTAAGGACTGATAAGTGCAGATGATTTGCGTGCTCTCTCTTGACTTGTGGTCTGAGTTTCTGAACACAGTTCCCAGCATTGACCTAACAGAGGACCACAGTGATTTTCTTATCGTAAATGTTCCCCTAATAATCAGTTGTTATTCTTTATTCTGGGATCTTGTGGACTTCCTTAATTATATCTAAATTCATACAATCAAGTCAACAGTCTAGCATGGAGTTGAAAGGAGTTCATGGGTTTTTAAAGTAAACCAGATGAACTATTGTCAGGTGATGGCTTCTGGGGAAGAGTCAATCTTTTTTAAGCGTGTGGTTTTTTGGTAGATCAACCACAATTCAATGGCCGTCTCCACTCCTAGGAGTATATAAGCAGCACAAACTGGCCTCCATGGGTTACTACAAAAAACCAAATAGAGGACATGGAGCTTAGAAGGTAAGGTATGTAGTAGTGGATGTACGCTAAGTCAGGGGTGACAATGATCAAAATACACTATATGAAATTCTCAAAGAATTATTAAAAATATAATTAAGTAAGTAAATTGGGAAGCGGGGTGGAAAATCTGCACAGACACAGGTATAATTTTTTGGACTTTAAAAAGCCATAGCTGATATAATGTTTAAGATATCACATAACTCTTACGAAAATGAATAGGATAGGGAGGCACACTAGATGCAAAAAGTTGGCTCTAGCATTTCTTCTGCATTTCGGACTTGCTATTTCCAGACTAAGGGTCCCTGGGCTAACCTATCTTTGGAATACTTTTTAGAAATACTTGTAAATTCTTTGCTGTCCATTTAAGAAGTAAATCTTTAAAAAAGTTTCTATCTAGCGTTATAATCTAAGAGACTGTGCTTCTCAAGGATGTGAGAACAATCCTTTTAAAATGTATTTATCAAGGAAGCAAGTGCCCCATTGCCCAGACTCTGTGGGAAGGTGAAAGTCTAACTTCCTTGGGTGCCAATTAGCTAACACAGATGGTCTAATCACAAAGAATATATTTGCAAAGGCAAGCACAACTCACTGCAATATGTTGGCCATGTCTAATTCAATTTTTCCTTTTCTTCCAACTCTTTCCCATTTTCTCTGTGTTTAAAACCCTTCTACTTTTGTTCCAACAGAATTTGACCAGACATTGCCACAGTCTTGAATAAATTCTTCTTTGTTTACTTAATATGTACTTAATATTGTCCAGGGCAATGTTTGTTTTGACAGTTGAATAGTAGATCAGAAACAGGCCATTTGGTAAAAACTAAGAAAATCTGAATAAGAAATCAATATTAGTTTATTAATAGCAATAATTATATTATGTCAAATATTCAAGGGGAAATTGGGCACAGTATGTATGAGAATTCTTCTTCATACTATGACTTACCTGTTAATCCAAAACTGTTTAAATGAGTATAAATATTTTAAAAATAACCCTATCCAAAGCTATAGAAATTGTCATTCAGTATAATAAACCAGACACAGTAAGATAAAACTGCATCTTCTTACACAAATTTTAAAATCAAACCCCTGGAGGGAAAGAGAATGGTCCAAGAACGGTTAAAGGAAAAGTAAGGAGTTGGTCAATAGGGCAGAAAATCTCAGTAATAACACATGGTGTTTGAAGTAAATTTTATATTATCAACTGGTTTAAGAAGGATGTTTTGTGTGTCTGGTGTGAGGCACGTGTGTGTTTGGGTGAGGACATGTGTGTGGAGGGCAGAAGATGACATTGGATGTCCTTGCATTGGTTTCTACCTTATTGTTTTGAGAAAGGGTCTCTCACTGGATCTGGAGCTTATCATTTCAGCTAGCTCAGCAGGCTAGCAATTTCCTATGATCTCTAGCTTTCCAGTTCTAGACTTAGGGACTCTTTTTGCCTATATTTTCTCATGGATGTTGGAGATTCAAGCTGTTTAACAACTGAGACATTTTTCCAGCACCACAAAGGCTCTTGTAAGTGTTCTCAATATAAAAAAAAACAATAAACATGTGGAGTGATGAATATGTTAATTGGTTTGATTTTATAGTTCTTCATATGCATATATACCTATATTAAAACATTATAATGTGCTCAGTTAATATAAACAAATAATATGTATCTATTAAAAATAAAGTTATTAAATATGTAGAACAGACACATCTCCTTTCTAGGTATGGAAAAGGCATATACTATAGTATAGAGACCATCTAAGTTTCAGAAGGAACCAACTAAGCAAGGTTGTGATATTATTTATTATGAAATACAACCAAGCCATCAGACCTCACTGAGTCTGAATTTCTTCATTTGTGAACTGACATTAGTAAATGTACTTGTATCACTTCTTCAGTGGTAGGAGAAATTATTTTTCTATGTGTAAAGGCATCTTAGACATTACATGGACTGTGCCCCTTAATGTTCAACTGTATCCAACAATATGCTATCTCTTAGTATTAAAGTCCCTCACTGGTGAAAATGCAGTCTTATTTTTACTCTGCTCAATGGATATGAAGTAATGATGGGGGACAAAATGTTAAGGGATGTAGACTTGGAAAACACATGAAAAGAATGTCTCATTTTCCTTTTCTGCTACAGCTTTAGACTCTGTCTTGTTCAACACGAATCCCTAAAACATGGAGCATAATAAGCAAGCAATGAATATTTAAGTGTTGAATTACAAAGCTGAAAGAGAATTTAATGAAATTTTGCTTAATTTTCAGGTTATATCCCTATTCCTTTGCAAATAGAAATGCATAAAGGCCTCTGGGCTTACAGCTCCCAATGGCTGTGTCTGCAAAACATTGCTAATATAGTTAGGGAATTATAGCTAGGGAATTAGTAGAGAGTTATAAGTGTGTCATTTGAAGGACTGTTCTCCGAGCTATGAAGAGGCAGGGAGGACAAATTCTTTTACTTTCTTTCCTTCCCCCCACTCTAAAAAACAGCTGAATGCAGTTCAAGAAGCTTCACTGTCATGCAGCCCTCCAGACAGATGGAACAGAGGCTGGCTGGCTGAACCACAAGTAAGATCTGAATGCACCAGCCCGGGACAATTTCAAAGCCTACAGCTTTGGTTCTTGTCTTGTGGCTTCTAATTCACCGACCACGCTGACTCCATTGAGAATCTCATGTGACATAAAAATAAGTGCTCATTTTGGAATCTTAAAAGTCACCTTTGAGGTACTCCACAAGATTATCACTAATAGTAATTATTTATATATAAAACCCCAGCCATTGTTGTTGGGGTTTTCTGTAGTAATTTACATCCAATGCACTGTGATCCTATCTTTCACTGTAATTGTTACTAAATACACTTCTATGCAGTGCATCTCCCTGAAATAGAAATATTTCCCTAAAAATTAATTTTCCAAATATGCATGTGTAGGCTTATTAATATAAACTTAGAATAAACTTTTTTATCTCTTTTGAAAAAATACAAGGAAAGTAATAGCAATAAATTCACATCTCACATAATCTCAGATCTGACAGAACACAGCACAGCACAGCATTTCCGAATAAGATGGACTGCAAAGACCCTTGAATTCCTGCTAGGAAAATGTTGCTAACATGTACACATCTTTACAGAGCCTTTTAACCTATGTTTTCTGATCATTTTGCCTTTGTCCTGCTATATGGTAGATACTATTATGTCATTTGATTTGCTGGTAAGCAAATTAAGACAGAAATGTTTTTTAGACCACATTCAGCCTTATATGAGTAATAGCACCCTTTCACCAGGATTTATATGACTTTTGATTGAACTCCTATCCTCTGTCTAGGGGTGCAATAGCATCTTCCTGCCATCATCATCATCGTCATCATCCTTCTCTTTCTTAGCAGAGATTGATCAAAGGCTTTGTTCATGTTAAACACTAGCTGTGCTGTTAAGCTATGTCCCCAGCTCTGTCCCTGCTTCCTTCTTGATGTTTTTATCTATGCAATCCCTGTTCTGTTACATGCCTGGAACATTCTTCTAAGTACTTAAAGTTATTGATTCTTCTGGTCTTGCTCAACACCCTTTCCAGGAAGTCTTCATTGCTGCTCTCCATGACCAAGATGGGGTTTGCTGGGGTTACAGAATAATTTTTTAGCTTCCAGACATCCTTTCATCATGACCCATAGGACAATGCAAAGCAAGCTTGGGTAGTGATTGTTTCATGTATGTGAGAATAAAACTTTTAATTATCATTTTTTATCTTGTCATTCCAAGTGATTAATGTGACCCAATATGTTACAAGTATTCAAGAGAAATTTAACAAATGGGAATAAATGGAAAAGCCAGCTGGAACCTCAGGGCCCAAATGCATTTCTTTCCATCATCCCATTTCCTCTCACAATTAATAAAACAATAGCAAATGACTTCTGGGGCACGAGCTCTTCTATGAGTAAGGTAACAATGTTACCTTAGTATAAAACAAAACTTATAAAAATTTCAGTGCAGTGTAGCGGACACCATTGACTAAGGATACATAATGCTTGACCAGCGGGTGGGCTGTCTCATACCTTTGAAGGGTTTATTTATAAAAGAGCAGGCTAAGCATATTAGTGCATTAGCAGTGTAAACAAGATCATAGGGGGAATGGCAGAAGATGCTTAGGAGAACAAACTGCCTGGAGTCACTTTGGAAGCACCCATTATGAACAAACAATCACAGTGCTAATTACAATTGCTCCGCTAATTACAATTACTGTGCTAATTACAATCTATCCTTATCTGTTCTGTAGGTTCCCTATGGACTTCTACTTCTGAGTGCTTAGACCAGCCTGAGTTACTGCCTTCATTCGAGTGTAATGAAATTGCACTTCTTCAAAAATTGTCTCTGCTTCAGATGTCTCAATGATTCGGAGAGGCTTCCCCCTCCTAGAAAAATTATGTAGTCAGGGATTTTGAAGCCAGAACATCTAAAGCAAAGCTAGGAGAGGGTAAGGGAACTGTGTGTTGATGTAAAAGAGATCTTGTTGGTTTTGTTTTTTTAGTACCTGTTACAGACAGAGATGCAGTTTTAGATTGGTTGCAGAATATTTGAAATGAACTATGTACAGCTTGTTTCCTCAGGAAATAACCATGGTCAGTATAGTGGAAAGCACATGCATTAAAAAGAAAATTTAAAATTAAATTAAATTAGATCTCTTTCTTCTCTCACTATATAGGGAGATTAGAGAGACTTATTTTTCGGTAAGATTAGAGAGACTTATTTTTAAATGGATTAAATTTCCATGTCTCCTCCTCTTCCTCTAGCATACATACATACACACAAGCACCCCCTCCCCACACACACACGGTATCTTTACTAGCTTTTATTCTTATATTTTTCCCCAATTAAACTATTAGTGTTTGTGGTATGAAATTCTGTCTCAGTATTTAGAGAATACAAAGGTTTTTCTTTAGCCAACACCCATTCTAGACAGGTTTCCACCTATAGAAGTTGGAATCCTTCTCTTGCTGCCTTAGAGCAGGCTGCACGCCAACTCTTTGATGGAAAGTAGCTTTCTGCTGCATCCAGTGTTGGTAGAAATTGCATCATGAACACATAAAGGTAGTGCATAGCTATGGTTCCTCTGCACGGAGCAGGAGCTTCCTGCATAGAGGTGACTCCTCCATCAGAGCTGATCTCTGAATTTCCCTGTGGCCATTAGTGAGCAGGGTGGAAGAACACCATGTTAACTTCACTGTATTGTTCTCTGAGGGCCTATCAGGAAGAAGGGGGACAGGATATGACCTGGGACTGAAAACTGAAACAGTCTCAGTACTTGGTCAATGGGGAGAGGATTATGGGAAAGTGTTTCTATAGGAATCCATTGTTCTCTGTGTCATTGGCCTTGCATTATGGTGTCTAATTTCAGACAGGCAAATGGAAGTGCAAGAATCCTTCCTCTTCAGGCACCATCTAGACAGCTCTGCTCTCCATGGAGAATAAAATTCCAATCTTGCTATTGAAAATGGGGCTCACAGATTCAGGAGCTCATTGAAAATTCTGATTTTCATGCCCCATCTATATAAGCCACTCAAGGAGAGCTTGAATTTTAGGACACTCCCCTTAGTGACTAACATGCAAATGAGAGTTTCATTAGTACTTGTAGAATTTGTGTGTTCTGAATTCTGAGAGGAGGAATGGAAAATACCTACCCTTAGAAATAGTTTCCAGGTACAGTGTTGATAGCAGGTATTATGTACTTTTTTTGATCTCAGAGCTCCACATGGCTTCAGATCATACACAAACATATATACATATGTCCATATACACACATACACACATCTAAAGACTTTGGACTGACTAAGAGTGGTGGGCCAGAACCTGGCTCCACTGCTTATGGGTTGTGTGATTTTTGGTAGTATGCCATGTACTATCCCTTTCAGCTTGTGAGAGAGAGAGAGAGACAGAGAGAGAGAGACAGAGAGAGAGACAGAGAGAGAGAGAGACACAGAGAGAGACAGAGACAGAGAGAGAGACAAAGACAGAGACAGAGACAGAAGCAAAGAAAGAAGCTCAGTTGTTCTTTTGTGTTTTTTGTTTGTTTGTTTGTTTTGCTTTTACCTCAGGAACGAAATTCTTTTACTACTGCAGTAAGAATTTGTGAGAGTCAAGGTCCCTTCCATATCTAAAAAATACTTAAATAGTAATGGCTGCTTCTTTGTGCTGTGATAACTAAATGGTAGTGGCACCTGTCACATAGCCCAAGCACTTCAGGGGCTGGCAAATTCGTAATTAAGGAGGAACTGTAGGCAAATGCCATCTCTAATGTAAGATTCTGAATGAAAGCAGTGCTATTTCCAGGTGTTGGATGCGCCCATGCCTGTCATCTCTACAACAGGGTTAAGAGAAGTACATAATAATTCTGTCAGACCAGACTCCCAAACACCAGAGTGACTAGGATCTCTGCCATTCTGGGAGAAAGGTAACATAATCAACATAGCAACACTTTCCTACCCATCTCTGAGGTTTTGAAATTGATTGTTTCTAAGGCATAAACTACTGCATTTTGACATACATTTATTTTCTTTTTTGAAGTCAAGTTGATGGCCACTTCATAATAGGTACTGAAAAAATCAAACAATATGTTATGTCATATAATACAAGACATAGAAAAGCCACACACATACTAAAGGAGGAACAAAAAGGAAAGAGGGCAAAGAAAATGAAAGTTTCAGAAATAAAATAAGTAATTAACCATCTCTCAAGAAAGAGTGTAGGAAAAAAATAAAACTGTTCAGAACAGCTTTGGAGGCCACTTCATCTAACCAATTCAGTCTCCCCTTACATGGAGCATGTCAGCACTGCTAACGAGGAAGGACCAGCTTTCCTCAAATTCTTGCAGAGAGCCCTTCTGTCTCACACAGTGTGGGTGGGTGGCTGCAGAATTCTGAAATTCCACCTCTTCCCCAAAACTCTCTTCTTTTGCTATAAGAGATGTAATATATAAGCAGTCCAGATTGGAAAATGCCTTTCTAGTAAATCTCTCATGAATCCATGTTTTTCACAGGTCGTTACTGAAAGTCTGTGACTAAATGTCTGTCACAAGCAGGACTGCCTTATTTTTTTATGAGACTTTTGCAAAAAATCTACCATTGTAATTTGCTCAGCCCTGTTCTCCAGCAACCTGCCCTCTGCCATGTCTAAGACTCCAGGCTCAATAAGAGTTCTTGATGTTTATCTCAATCTCCATGAGCTATGGCCCAGGCTGACCTTTCTTTCTTATTGCAATGAAATAGGATGGATAGAAGAGGTTTGCAGTAAAAACAACAAACAAATAAAAAAAACCCATCAAATGCCATCAGCTTTATGAGTTTATCTCACTCCCATAGGTCTGCTGGTTCCCACACTGAAAAAGAGCTAAGGGAAGGAAGAAGCCCATGGCTATAGATACTGTCTCTGCCTGGGTCATTAAAACCAATACTGCACCAAAACGGATTAGAAAGAAAGCCGGACTGCTGGCTGCAGTTAGGGGAGCAATTCTGATGTGAGATCACCAGTTCCTCCCATTTTCACAGCACTTGACTTTTTTTTCCCCAAAAGCTTTTCTGTCCATTCCTGTTCGTTTTAACCAGATTCTTAATCTCTCTCGGAAGCGAGCAGGCTCGTAAAGCACGGCTCTCAGTGTCTTTGCCTTTCTTTGTCTCTTCTTCTTCTTGCTTTTATTAAACCCTTCTAGACTTGAAACTATCTCTACGCTCTCACTGTTTTTCTTTTTTGTCTATTTCCTCATTTCCTCAACCCTTTATGAAGTTGTCACCTTTCTTTAGTTGCCTCTAGGCTTGATTTTATTGTCTCCATCTTTGTCTTTCCAAATTCCATGGCTGTGCTTTGGGAGTCTGACCTTTTTTCTCCACACATTTCGCTGCCTCTGAATTTTTTATTCCACAATGAAGGCTTCCACTATGCTGCTACTCACGTGTTGTACACAGCCTTGTCCTGGCAGGGATTCTAAACATCTCTATATACATACATACATACATACATACATACATACCCCTTAGAGACAGACTGCAGCCTCCACATGGCAGCTTGTAAGATGGAGCCTCCTGCTGGTGGCCTTTGCCTAAGATATCCCTTTAGTAGTGAACCTGGCCTTGTCTCATGGCACCTGGCTTCTGACTGTGCACTGAGAGTGGTGGTGGAACACATGGCTGCGCCCGCCACAAAATAATGCAGGATATGAGCAAAGTGGCATTCTCTCTCTCTCTCTCTCTCTCTCTCTCTCTCTCTCTCTCTCTCTCTCTCTCTCTTTCAGGACTTGAAATAAAAAGAAATCTGTGGTCTGAGAGTTAGGAATCTAAATTTCAGTTCAGAGAAGTCTTAAGTCATAGTGAACACTAGCATACAAACATCTCCGTCTGTCTGGCTAGCAAAGGTTAGGCCTCAACGAGTCTGGTTGTATGCACTCATCTGCTTCAGAATTATCTTTAAAGCATTTTACAAAGCAATCCAGGTTGTTCTTTTAGAGGTTTTCAAGGAAGGAAATGGGAAACCCTCCTTCGGCAGGTGTCAGGTGTGGTCACATGGAGAGGAGGAGAACAAAGCAGACCCTGTTGTCACGTGTACATGCTGTAGCCAGTACAGATATGGATATCTCGGGGTAGGCTGCTGTCAAGAAAGGAAGCATATGGCAGGACGGCTGGTGGAAGTGCCTGCTGGCTACTCTCTCTCTAGGCTGAACCAGAAATTACTTGGAAAAAAAAGGGGAGCAAGGAGGAGGAAGTGAGAAATGACAACTGCCTTTGATGGTGGAAAATTTGATGGCTTCTGTGTCTGGGCAGACACAGTAGCCCCTGCCTCTTCTCTCTTCAGGATTTAAGAGCTTTGTGCCTGTTTGGGTCTTCTATTTGAATTAAGTTAATCCCTATGAAATAGATTAGAAACAGGCACATTTGATAATTTCTCATGGGTCACACACTCAAGTAGTCACCACGAGAAATCAACCAGCATCCAACATGCGAGGAGCTTATCATTGTAACTGGTACCTGATAAAATGCCCATATTAAAGATGAGGCAGAAGAATTATGCTTGTCACAGGGCTGAGACATGTAGGTCAAGGTACCAGGTCCATTCCCTGACTTACTCTTCCCAAGCATCCATATGTCTGGGACTATAGTTGACCCTTTCTTAGACAGGAAAATGCTTTTGTAGCTATCTCTGAAGATGCTCCCTGTTCTTCAGTGTCCCTTCAAACTCCAGTTCCCATACCTTGTCTTCAGTGATGTTCTTTATTCTTCCTCCTAATTCCTCTTACAAGGCTTTGTGTGACTACTCGGGAAAACTTAAGCCTTTCTTTGAACACTGCTTTAAGAATTACATTTTACTTTTATTCTTCAATTGTGCTTGTCATCCCGTGTGTTTATAATTTCCTTCCTCAAAGGGAAGGGGTAATTTATTTGTTTTTTTCCCCTTTTGGATTACAAGCAGCATTATTCTATCCATCATGATACTCAAGACACTTTGTAAACTGTTAAAATTATGGGAAGCTAGTTTTGTAAAATCTCAGCTTTAAGTAATAGCTCATCTAGACAGTTCTTCAATTTCTTTCACAGACTCTCCAGTGAAGTTGCCTTGAGCTTTGAACACCTGAGCAGTGAAAAGAACTGAATTGAAGGCTAAGACTGTGCCAGCTTACACAGAAGCTGCCAATCACTTCTTTTGCTCTTGACTTCTCTTTCAGCTCTTCCTTTCCCTTGCAACTCTGCATTGGCCCTCACAATTTTCTTCCCAAATCCTTTTCTCTCTGATATAATTTCTATCGTCTTTAGCTGCAGCCCCCAACACACTCATCTCATAGCTTCCACAACAGACACCTGATTGACACCCCTGTTTCACACCCTTCCACATAACCTACTTTCCATACGCCCTCCAGTGAGGCTGAAAATGCAATTTATTCATTGCATACTCCCCTCCTTGCATGATTTAAGAGTTTCCTATGCTAGCTAGAAAACAGATGTGGTCTGACACAGCCTCAGGCTAGGCCTCGCATTCATCTCCTGTCATTATTCCTACTTAGTCGTCCTCCTCAACACTCTCATTTCCTGAAACAACAACTTTGTTTTTTTCTTAGAATAATTATCTTCCACTGAAACCATTTCCAGTACTAACTTCTACTTATCCAGGTATTAGCTAAGTGATACTTCATATCAGCAGTTGATTCTAAGCCATGCTATTGTTATCTAACCCAAGAGAGGCTCATTTAAAACTCTGCTCAAACCACAGTAGACTCCATTGTTAGTTGCTTAAACATATAAGGCACCTGTGTCAGCTGTAGCTAAGCACTAAAGGATCTGATGTCATGGTGTTTCATTTTGAATCATAGCCTTTACAAGCATGTTGCCTGTGGTGGTTTGAATAGGAATGTACCCCATATGTCTATGGATTTAAATGCTTGGTCAGCAGGGAGTGGCATTATTAAGGGCTGTGGTCTTGTAGTAGCTGTGTCCTTGTTGGAGGAAATGTGTCACTAAGGATAGGCTTTGAGTTTCAAATTCTCATGCCAGGCCCAGTCTCTCCCTCCCTCCCTCCCACCACCCCCCCCGCCAGCTCATCCAGATGTAGTACTCTTGGCTTCTTTTCTAGCACTATGCTTGCCAGAGCACCACCATGATTCCTGCCCCATTGAGAATGGAATAAACCTCTAATCCTAAAAGACTTCCCCATTTAAATGTTTTCCTTCATAAGAGCTGCAGTGGCCATAGTGTTTCTTCACAGCAATAGAACTTTGACTAAAACAGTACCTGAGAAGAGGGAGGTGCCCAGAGACCATGCAACAATACCAAAGGTAAAGGCTTCCAAAGAATTCACATTTCCATTACCATTCTCTAAAATGGGAGATGAGGAGGTATTACTGAATTAAAAGACAAGAGTCAGACTTATACCTGATTTTGAACCCTGCTTCTCAGTGACTCCAGTCACTCAAATTTTTGGCACTAACTTTTGAATAGAAAAAGGGAAAATGAGGTTAATCAAAATGATTCTAATTCAACAAAGTTGTGTTGTCTGTGATCTATACTTTTTATTTAAACTTTTGCTTCCCACTTGGGGAAGGAAACCAACAGGGCTTCACAGATTAATAGATGATAGAGTGCTGAGATCTTTGAGGCATATGCTGAGTTTATGTTAATGGCAATTGTCATTAATATCAAAATAATAGTGGTGAAATAATCAGCAAAGTTATAATGAGAACTAATGGTGTTTGTAGTATCAAAAACAGAAAGGATGAGTTTAACATAGGCTAATTCTTAATGAAAGATGGCCACGGCATCCCACCACAATGGCTGTTTCTATTAAAGAGATCGTGGAAGGGGTGATGATATATTGCTGCTGATTCCTATGCTATCTATAGTGATAAGGTGGACTCTGCTTGTAATAACAGCTTACTCCCTTTCAAGAAGGCCATCTAAAATTATGTGGCCTTTTGCTATTTTAAGAAAGCCTACTTTTCCACATGGATAGAGTCCTCTCACTCTACCCTCACAGACTTTTTTTGGAAAGTGTAAAGAAGTTCCAACCCAGTTCATCCTTCCTGAATGACCTCGATGTCCTCATTGTTCAAGGAAGCCTTTCATGTCAGCTAATGCTGAGTCTTTGTATAACCCAATCAAACAAAGCCATTGTTCTTTTCTTTCTCATTGACTGAATATTTCTTTTAATTACCCATGAACTGCTGAATAACTGGCACAGAAAACATCTTTATCTTGTTTCTAGGGTAAGAAAAGATTTCTAAGTAGCTCTGTTGAGATGTGAGGAACATGCGTATCCATGTGCTAATAGACAAATAGAGAGAGAGAAGGTGGCTAGTGATGGAAAAAGGGGTTTTAGGAGCATTGGGGAAAATGTTAAAGCAGAATGTTTCTAGGTGATTTTTAAAATAATTTTTAAGTCACTAAATGTCCTTATTTTTGAAATGTCAGAATATCATCTATAGGATACTTAGCTTCTAATAGACTGGAAGATTATATTTTTAAAAAATTCCATTAGGTGTACTAAGAGGATGATTTAAGATTGAAATTAACATATATGCATAGACATAGAAAAATAGAAGGACAGAATAAATTTTAAGTCAGTGGAAAGGTACCTGGCAGAAATATTTTGATGATTTCTAACTTTCCTTTGAGGGTATTAGCAACATACTAGGCTCTGTTGCATCCTGCCCGTCCTTCCATCCTCCCCTCCCCCAGCACAGACTGCCGTGGGGACTCTAACTGTGCAAGAGGCATCTATCCCATACCTGAAGGTCATCTGGAAGACTTGGCCTTGATTTACATGCTGGGTCCTGTTGTTGTAACCATGTAGCATCTCTCCAAAGAGGGTGTCATTGAATTTGGAGTCAGGTTTGAGGCACTTGGGTCCCTCGCAGACATCTGAGAGCATTAGACAGGACTTCCCATCCGGAGCCAGCTTGTATTCTTCCACACAACTGCATAATAAAACAGTCAAGAGTTAATTCTACATGCTAGCTGCCTCCATTGGAGGTGACCTAGAACCAGGGCCTCCTTTGCCCCAAAACAGGTCATAGTTTAAGTACAGAGACAGCTATTTTGGCTGAAATCTATCTAGGGCACAGGTGTCTGGAGAGAAGCACATTAATCCTGAAATGGATAAATTCAAGAAAAGTCATTTGTGACATTTTAAAGGAGTCGAGGGGGACACTGGCATGCACATCCACACATAAAGGAGATTTAAAAGCAGTTTTCCATGAACACACAGATTTAAAAAGTTTGACAGACAAATTCAGAGGGAATTATCAACTAGTTTCTCAAATAAGAATCTATTCCCAGTGTATCTGTCAACGGAGGTTGAATACTGTAGGAAAAATTAAAGTTTATATTGCCCTTGTAACAAAGGTGACCCATCAGGATCATGGACAGTACGCGTAGTTAGAGAAACAACCTCTGCTCAATTATCAGTGCTAGTAGTCTCCCCTGGTCTCTCGGTGTCTGACAGCCAGATGAGCCCTTGGCATGTCTTTGAAGCAGGGATGGGCTCCTTTGTGAACCAAAGAGACATCTGAATAGAGTGGAAATAAGGTTTCCAATTTAAAGATGTATGCAGTGGAAAAGCTTTTTCTTACACGATGGCGCACTGCGGTGGAGGAGAGAAAAGGGAGGGAAACGGAAGTCTCCATACCTGAAAATTTACACAGAAACTAGCAATAACTGGATATATGTGCTTTCTTGATTCTTTCGTAATTATATACATAGAGTACCTGTGCATAAATTAACCATCAGGCAAGAGAATAAGCTGCATAATTGGAAAGACTCAGACAAATGTATTGTTTACTGCTTGGAGGCTGTGAGCATGAGAAAGTCACTGAGTTCTTTGGTTCCCAGATAGATTTCAATGATGCTATCAAGTTCATTACTACTGTAGTAATCATGGTGTGCATCTATGTATAAGCCTGTCCTACTCACTAGGCAATTCATAGATCCATTTTAATGCAAAGAGTAAAATTAATATCAACCCCCATGTTGAGCACATTAGCAAAAGAAGGATTTAAAGATGAAGTATATTTTAATCTGGGGCAAAGTTGTCTTTTAAGTTCAGGTCTCTTTAGTAGCCAAGTATCTTCTGTAGGCATCTTTTGTATTCCCTAAATCTTGTATTTGCTAGTTACAACTGAAGTTATAAAGTTACATTTGAAGAATCACGCAGTGATTAGAGACAGTGGAGATTACATAAATTGGACTCTAAGATGACTCAGGAACTCATAGGACAAGTTAGTCTCTGTGGAGTTGTTTGGATGGAAAATGCAGCCATGGTGTTAGAACTTGCAGCTGATGGATGCTGGACAATGTAGCTATGTTCCTATAAGGTAGTTGAAGGCACTGCCAACCTGACTCAAGACCACACTGGTGAAAAGTCAGGATATTCTCATGCATAAAACAAGCTGTCACTCTTTTGTGACTTCCTTCTGGTTGTTCAGTGTGCTGTGTTGAAACTTGGTTACCTTTCCAGAGGTCACAATTTCCTCTCCAAAGTACAGCAGAGGGCTGCCAGAAGGAGGCCTTGTCCAGCATTATTTATTTATTCATTCATTCATTCAAGATTTCTGTCTCTTCCCCACCGCCGCCTCCCCTTTCCCTCCCCCTCCCCCAATCAAGTCCCCCTCCCTCGTCAGCCCAAAGAGCAATCAGGGTTCCCTACCCTGTGGGAAGTCCAAGGACCACCCACCTCCGTCCAGGTCTAGTAAGGTGAGCATCCAAACTGCCTAGGCTCCCACGAAACCAATAGTTCTTGAAGTCAGTTCCCCACCCGCCATCTTTCCCATATCTGTTAGGTACAAGTAAAGCCTGCTCAGAACAGTTTCAACACAGCTGATCTGCATAGATACCACAGTGCCGAGCATTTAGCAAATGTTTCATAATGTCAAATAGCATCCAGGATCCCAGTAGGGCCCCAGTCAATATGAAGAAATGGTTTACTTAGTATAAACTGGGTAAGATACTTCTCTATCTCTTTCTTTACCCATTCATATACACAAATGCCCGTGCAACTATGATTAAATATATACTTGCAGTAAATGTATAAACAGAATCAAAATGTGTAAAGTAAAATGTGGAACTTTATTTTCCTACTCCATACTTCCTGTACAACTGTTGTCACTATTATCTGTTATATATCCTATTAAAACGTTTCCAACTCATTTAAATATGCATTTCTATATAAATATCACATACAATATGCATAGATATATAAACAAAAACATAGTTAATTATATACATAAAAGTTCACAACACATTTTTCTAAGATGCATTTGTACCTAATGTTGCTTGAGATCTTTTTTCAAGCCAGTGACTTATGGATCTGTCTTTAAAATGGTTATTTGGCACTGTACAATACAAACATTCCATAATGCTTTTAACTAATTTTTGTTGATAAGCACTTTGGCCATTTGTAGCTATTTGTTATTTCAAATACTGCCAGAATGAAGATCCTTGTAGATAAATCACTGTACATATGTGTGTATTTTGTAAGACAGATCCTTAGAAGAGGGATTGCTGGGTCCATGGTTTATGAATTTTAAATTTTTGATAGATCTATTAAATGGCCATTGGTAGACGCTCCTTCAGTTTACAATCCCATCATTGATGAATGAGGGACTTGATTTTTCTCCATTATCCATGTTCATTGTTGGCACTCTCTGATGGGAAAAATAACTCACTCCTCTTTGGATTTTCATTTCTCAGATGTTGCATTCTTTCTTTCTTTCTGTGGATGGTACTTATTTTATGCATTGACAATTTTCCTGGTATTGTACCTTCCCCTTACTCCTTGGTCTGTAATTGTAGTGTGTATTTTCTGGATGGAACCTCTTTACTGTCCATATGCTTTCAAACTTTCTTCTACTCTAGGCTTCTGTTTTAATCTTGATTTTGATGTTACAGAACCCCTGTTAACTGAGATTTTCTTTGCAATGTTTGGGAAACCATAGGATAAAACATTGTCTTTTTGTATATTAATCAGGTATTTTTAACATTTTTCCATCTTTCACTACCTCATATACATGGAATTTATTTTCTGTGCAGTGGAGTAATTAATTATTTGCTTTCTTTTTACATTTTGAGAATTACAAGCATATATATCATGTGTTAGTTTTTAATCTACCCCTACAAAATTAGCTATTTGAAATCAACAACTTTAAAAATGGTGAGACACTCACCAGAAGGGTCAATCAATTCACTAAGTGACTTGAAATGTCATTCTTATTATATACTAAGTAGGAATATACAGAAGGCATGCACAGTTGAATTTATTTTCTATTTAATGTGTCTATATTACTAAAATAGGTAGTCATGTGCCATCCAACAAGGGTGCTTTGCAGGAGCATCCTTTGCAGGCGCAGCTCTTAACCACTGCTCCATCTCTCCAACCCCTGGTAGGACAGTTTTGTGCTGGGGATTGCTTACACTGTGTCAGAGAAAGCATCTTGCACCCTCTGTTCTCTTCCTGGGCATGCACTATCGCGTATATGTAAGCTTTCCTTGTAACTGAGTGGAGGAACCATGCCATTGTATTCTGTACAGTGGTATCTGCATGGAACAGATAAGAATCATTGCCAGACATAACCATTCAAAGTATCTTCTGATTTTGGATCCCTATCCTTTGCTATCGATGGTTTAGAGACCGTAGGATACTGGTAAGTACTGTACAATAGATGTGAGTGGCCGGATAAGAGATTCCATGTTTATGCATGCTTCTGCTTTGGTGAAGGGTTCATTTGTTCCAGCAAGAAGGCTTATTTCCTCCTGACTATTGCAGCATCACCATGATTTAGAATCTTCAAATTTAGAAACAGAGCTTTCATGTCTATTCATCAAGTATTTTTTTAAGAAAATCTTTTACTGAACATTCAAATTATTTTTATCATAAGGTTTCTTTCCGTTATGGAAATATTTGCAGACTTTACAGGAGACACTCTACTTACAAGATTATAATCATATAGCTTGCATAGTTTGGATACAGGACAACAAATTTCAATTCTGATTCTGCTTCTCAGAAGCTGTGTACCCGTGACACACACACACAAACTTCCTACCCTCTCTGTACCACGTTTGCTTATATATACTGAAGTCCTTGACTTATAGAGCCACTGTACAGATTAAATGTATATGTCAAAAGAATTAATGTTTCTATTATCCTAATATTTTCCATGTCAGAAACGTTCCAGTTAGTTTTTCTATAACCATGACAGAACATTATGATCAAAATAACTTGGGGAAGAAAGGGTTTATTTAAGCTTACAACTTTGGTCATACTCGACTACCAAGGGAAGTCAGGGAGTAAACTCAAGGCAAGAATTTAGAGGCAAGAACTAAAGCAAGTGCCATGGAAGGAATGATACTGCTTAGTGGCTTGCTCCCAGTGCCTTGCTCAGCAAGTTTTCTCACATTCTACAGGACCACTTGCGCAGAGATGGCATCACTACAGTGGAATAGGCTCTTCTACATTAAGCAAAAAACAAGAAAATGCCTCCCAGACTTGGTCCCAGGTCAATCAGATGGAGGCGATCACTTAGCAAAAGCCCCTTCTTACCAGATGATTCCAGCTTTTGTCAAACTGACAGCACCACCAGCTAGGAGGAGGAATATGATCGCTTTTCACCTACACTTTCTCATCAGTCATTGTAGTTCCAGAAAAGCTATTACTAATTTTGGGGGCTTGACTTTGGTCCAATCAAACTAATTAGTTCTAATATGTCTACCAGCGTTGCCTAGGTGTATGGCCACACGCTTGAGAGTCAGGGTTATAGCAAAAGCTGGGAAATTGTTCTTTTTGTTTAAGTTATACATATTTAAATCTCTCATTTCTGCCTGTTTGAATTTTCTGCATATTCATGACTCCAACTTGGAATTTTTGTTTTCTAATGATATAATACATTTTATCAAGACTTTCATGTGTGGTACTCTAACACTATACACGATATTCTCATTCAATCTTTTACCTTTTGTGTGACTACAGTTCTGTGCTTTGTTCCCTATTTGTTCATTTCTGATGTATTTATTTGTGATACCTGCCCCTTTGAACACGCTTTCTACATTCTATTGCTAGGTCTGTTCCTTGTTCTATTTCATTTGCTTATTCTTTTGTGTCTATTCTTTTCTGCTGCTCTATTTTGCAGTTTTTTTTCCTTCTGATTCTTGAGTCAGGTGCTTTGTTTGTTTATTTTCAGTCTTTCTGGCTCCTTAGCAAATTCCACAGTTTCTGACTGAGGCTTTGTCTCCAAGCCAAGTCTAACATGCAACCCTCTTTTTTCTAAGGAGGGTCATTTCAGTTTGACCAACTTTTTATGTCCAGGTGGTACTTAGATGATAGGTTTTTATTCTCTCCCCTCTTCTGAACCTCTCTCTCTCTCTCTCTCTCTCTCTCTCTCTCTCTCTCTCTCTCTCTCTCTCTCTCTCTCTCACACACACACACACACACACACACACACAGAGCAACCTCAACCCCAGGTGTTTATCTGTACCTTCCATCATGCTTGAGAGAAGGTCTCTTAATGTTGGCCATTGTATATACCAGGCTAACTAACCCTTGAGCTTCTGAGATTCTCTTTCTTGCCTTACTGTAAGGGCAGGAAGAATACTTTCTGGCAATACTGTGTCAGGATGTATGCAGGTTTGGACATCTAAATTAAGACCCTCCACTGAGACATGATGCTTTTGTTTTGTTATTTTTCTTAATTTTCCAAATTGATCTGTTTCCTTTTCATTGTTGATTCATAATAGTATATGATCTCAGGCTGAGAAGGTAGCATGCATAATGTACTTTGGAAAGTTCATTGAAATTTCACAGTGGTTTACTTAAGGGAGACACAGGTATCAAGTTCTGATTTTGGAGCTAATTGCTCCTGAGTTCAAATAGAGGCTGTGTTATGACCATCTATATGACCTGATCATGTCTATTAACGTTTCTGGGTTCAGTGTCGTAGTCTATCAAATGAGGATAATTGCAGCCCTCTGGGGGCTGATGTGAGAATTAGAGATACCTTAGAGACAGTATAATATGGTACTTTTCATGTAACAGCAAACAGTGTATCACCCATTGTACTTGTCATGAGTATTGTCATTTGCCTATACTAGGTCAGTTGTGATTTCTAGGGAGTGTAAATCCTAGCTTCTACTCCTCTCTAGATCCAGGTTTTCTAAAGCTGCTAGTGACTCTTCATTCTTTTCCCCTTGTTTGTCAAAATATAAAATTAGGAACTTTTTATGCGCTGTTCATTAGGAATGGATGATATGTACAATTTATATTGTTATATATGTAACTAATATATATAATATATAAGCAACATAAGTGTATTGCACATATGCAATCTACATATGGAAAACTCAGTCCTGTATCCACAAGAGCACATTATATAGATTACCTGACTTGCTCCTTACTGCCTATGATAGATGTCTTGAACCAGTGGTTAACCAGTCAGTGCCTTTATTAGGGGGTTGTGAAACCACTGCGAGGTAGGGACTAGTGGGAAAGAAAGTTATGCCACTTGGGTGCGATACTGAGATCCTAGCCCTTTTTTCTTAGTTTGCTTCCCTACTATCATCAAGTAAGTGACCTGTGTCTGTGTCACATTCACTTGTCTATCATATTTTGTGCCGTGGGTGACATACCCAATGGAGTAAAGCTAAGTATTTACAGATTGAAACCTCAAAGTTCCTGAGTTCAAATAAGCCACACTGTAGTCAAATAAGATAAGTCCTTAGGAGATAGCTACAAAGGGAGTATTAGCTTCCAGCAGCTGGAAAGTATGGGAGGAAGATTACTCTAAAGTCTCCAAAATGTAACCATCCCTGCTAGTGCCTAGATTTGAGGAATTCTGACAGCTGGGGCTGTGCG
The DNA here is from genome assembly GCF_014885135.2 of Alexandromys fortis. Taxonomy (NCBI): domain Eukaryota; kingdom Metazoa; phylum Chordata; class Mammalia; order Rodentia; family Cricetidae; genus Alexandromys; species Alexandromys fortis. The sequence continues at coordinate 390,497 of NW_026068079.1, read as the reverse complement.
GGTAATAAACTTGCATTGTTCTTAGTCACTGGGTTTGTGGGGACTCACTACAAACCCAACAGTAGGAGCTTCACTCTGATAGAGGAGTACTGCCCTGCTCCCACTGCCAAAGGAAAAAACCAAGGATTAGAAAGCAGAAGGGGTTATTCAACACATGTGAGGAGTTGGACCCAGGGTGTCGTACCTGAAGCTCCGTCTGATTATATGTGGATATGAGTCTATGTGCACAATTTTAGCATCAAAACTTCATATTACAGGGACTTATCTTTTGCTTCGGGGTGGAGAAGGATTATGGTTAGCAAGACAGGAAGAAGAGAAAGAGAAAACAAAACAGCCTGGGGTAATCTCTGCAAGACCCTTATAGACACAGGGCAAAAAACCAGATTCACTAAAGCAAATGATCCTGCGAGTTGTGAAATGTGAACAAGACTCTCCCTCAGGGCACCTTAGCACACAGAAAGATTCATGGGAAGGTCTGTTTAGCTGCTGTTTGCTTTTTAAATCTTATTTCTGTATGATGCCACATAATTATACAGCTTCTTCAGAACATTCTGTTGTCGGGGAGGCTTTTCTTACAGACATTTGAAAGAGCGTGGGCTCACAGGAAAACAGCCAAGATCCACATGAAATTATATATTTATGCATATGCCAAATGCAAAACATAAAATAGGCGTGGGCACAGAGTGGGCATTCTAAATGAAAGCGATGCCTGCGCTTCCTTTAATATGCTTGTCACATCCAAGGTGTCGTAGAGCACATGGGGATTTGTAAGGAGCCTCGTGAAACTTTCTCTGTGTCTGGTCAACAGCCTGCTTGCTTATTTAACCTTCATAGTAATATGGAAATATGAGCACTTTCATTCTTGCATTGCCAGTAAAAATTTGAGGCTTGGAATACCTGACTTCTTTGACCAAGGTCACATGACTACCTGGGAAAACGAGGACCCTGACACTTGTCATCTCAATCCAAATCCAGTGTTCTTATGCCTTAGCACAAAATGCCATCTCTAAGCATCTTGGGTTTTCAAAGAAAAAAAAAAAAGCCCAGAAACCTACAGAAAACAGTCAAATTTTCAAAACACATACTTTTTATTTTTGTTTTTGTGATTTTTGGATTGTTTATTCCATCATTTTTCAATGGTTTATGGGGCTAATAAAATTATTTACTGAAATACTAGAAAATATTTCTTAAAATAAAGAAGGGAATAAAATACTTACAGAAAGATTGAAAATAAAAGAAGTTAAGGCTAAACGGAATGGAAGAAAATGCATACCAGAGACTTGGACCAATATAGGATGAACTCAGAATCTGATGACCATGGTAACATAGGAACAGGCTCGGTTTCACTCACTCAGAAGGGTCAGTAGCCATGGACCTCAACAGCATCATTCCCACTAGTTAGCATTACAGGAGCCTCTCTTAATTGGGAATCTCAGAATTGGCCCATTGTTAACCAAAATGAAAACCTGTAATTTTTTTTCCATATAGTCTTGGTCCTAATGTTATAATTAAAGAAAAAGGTAAGTTTGTTGAGAAAAAAAATCATTTTGGAAGTAATGTACTCAAGTATATTTGGGAAAAGATGAAAGAAAGCAAAGAAAACGGAGGAGCAGGGGAAAGAGAAAAAAAGAAGAGAGATGGAAGGGGACTGAGTGAAAGGGAGAAAGGAGGAAGGGAAGGATGACAACTTCCACTGGATGCTCAAGGCTAATTAAATAGTATAATTTCCTCTCTATAAGTATAAGAAACACTAGCATTTCACACCAGGGAAGGAAAAGAATAACACTTCAACTCTGTCAAAATCATTAGTAAAGCGTTAATTTGGAAATGCATGCATTTTACTATGAACATACATTTCTCTGCAGTAGAACTCATCGTAGTACTGTCTACCTACAGATACACGAGAAACCTGAAGGATAGACTTTCCTCAATGAGCCTCACACTCAGCTGCTTCATGGTTTTTAAACCTTGGGCCACTTTTCAGAACCAGCATTTCCCATGGCCTATAAGAAAGTGCCTTTCAAAACCCATAGGAAGACTTTGTCTTTCCCTCAATATGCTGATAATTTGAAAATGTTTAATGAACAGCACAATGCTGTAATATTTGATAAGAATTTGGCATCAGGTATTCATATATATCTCAGTTGTCTAACTTGCTGAGACCCTAGCCTTCATCCCAATACTAGAAGTTCCCCTCTAGCATGTAGGCATCCAGTGTTAACTCAGTGCTGTGATTCGAATGTAAAATGTCCCCTGTGAGCTCATGTATTAAACATTTAGTCTCTTGCGGGAGGTGCTGTTTGGGAAGGGTCTGGAACCTTCAATAGCCTGCGCCATTCCCTCCTCTTTCTGTTCATTATCTGCATCCAGGGAACCAATGTGACCAGCTGCCTCAAGCTCCTGCCACCAAAACTTCTCACTAAGAATGGATTGTGTCCCCTTTAACGTAGAGCCACAATAAACCCCTCTTCTCTGTAGTTGCTTCCTGTTTAGTTTTGGGTCAAAGCACTAAGCAGAGTGTCTAATATGGTTAGAGGTAGTGTCTACATCCTCCAGCTCAGATGCAAAGGGAGAGAGCTCTGTTCTAGCCCATTGGGCAGAAAGTGTCACAAAACAAGGGCTTGAGTGGATGACTCTACAATGCTCACAATCATATCATGTGTCTCTAGTCCCTAGTTCAGTATCGTCTAAATCCAGCGCAGACATTAGTTTGGGGAATGAAAATCAGGAATTCCCATTAGCTGCAGATAGTTCTCACATGCATTTGTCTCCTCTCCCTCTCCAAATCTTGTCAACAGAACATTCAACCCAAAGGACAATTAAGATGATCTGAGGATGGTGTGTTTCAGAGCCCAGGTGTGTAAATACACTTTCTTTTAAACCAATTTCTAAGATCAATTTATCTCATATGTCTGAGTGTTTTGTCTGCATGTATGATTTTAAGAAACACGTGTGCCTGATGTTCACGGAAGTCAGACAAAGACACCAGATCCCCTGGAACTGGAGTTATAAATGGCCACAAGATACCATGTAGGTGCTGAAAAACAAACCTGGTTCCTCTAGCGGAGCCACAAGTGCTCATACCATAAATATATTTTCATTAAAGTTGGAGTTGAGAAATACTTGGGATAGTTCTAAGTCCTAAATTTTCCACTGAAAAGTAGTTTATGTGGCTGTGAGCCTTGATTTTCTTTCTAGCCACCCTGAGAAATATGGAAGCTTCAAAGCTGTTGAAGAAACTCTCACCATTATTTACAAGGGAACAAGTGGGTAAACGTCTCAGTTAATAACACCAAGAAATTACACACCCCTAAAACAGATTAAAAAAACAAACAGCAGAATCTTTTTCTCAGGAAAAGATAACTACATAATCGATTGTATTGTTTTCATGTGTTTTTTTAACTGTTTACTTCCATTGCCAAGGAGCACAAAGCTAAATTCGTTCTGTTGAGTGATTTTCTGCTGTCAGACTCCCAACACTATTTTCTCTCCTCCCTTTCCATTCCTTAGACATACTCCTGCTTAACTCTATCTTTACATTAGCAACTTAGAAAAAAATGTATCAGATTTATGTGGATAAAGTTAAGTTCTCTTGGAAATGTGTGTGGTAGACATTGTAAACACACCCACACAAACATAGCACATAAATGCAGTTGCTAGGCAACTTGCTGGGGTCTTCACAGAAGGCAGTGCCTCCCCATGTATAAGATTCAATCTAAATGTTTCAGATTAGAGTCCAATTGGAGTCATTGGACCTACCCCAAAGCTTCTGCCAGCCACAATGGTTACCTGGCCTCTGCTCTGTTCCCATCCATCAGGATTCAACAACCTGCGCTCAGTATTCTACTTGTTCTTGGTGGGCAAGAACTTGTGATCAGTGCTACACTACAATGTTAGCATCTAATAAAATCCAAAACACAGAGAGGACACAAGGAAGCCCTTGAGTCAAGCCTTAGAAAAGAGTAGCGCTGATACCGCAGGGGTTGGAATGAGAGTGACTCCCATATGCCCATACTGCTTGAGAAGGATTAGGAGGTGGAACCGTGCTCTAGCTGGTGTGCCCTTGGGATAGATTTTATACCCATCCCCCTCTCTGCTTATAGACCAGGATGCAGCTCTCAGCTACTTCCCTAGCACCAAGCCTGTCTGCTGCCATGTTTCCTGCCAGGTTGATACTGGACCAAACTTCTGACACTGTACAGAAGCCCCCAGTTAAACGCTTTGTTTTGTAGAGTTGCCTTGGCCATGGTGCCTCTCCACAGCAACAGAACAGTGACTTAGACGGACACACAGGTGGCTAAGAAATAGCTCATTTTCTCAAAGGGTCCATAGTTTTATGATACAACTAAAACACGTAAGTCAGGAATACAGGAGGGGTTCCCTAGATAGGAAACTGTGACAGGATGTGTTGTTCTGGCAAAAGACAGGCAATCTGGGCAGTTAACCAGAGATCCAGGCTGTAAGCTATGTCCAGGTATCATGAGTAAAATTAGGTTTGCTGCAAATGTTTCACATGGTAGTGCATGCCAGTAATCCAAAGCTTGGAAGGTGGAAATATGGAAAAGCTGGAGTTTAAGGTTGTCTCTGGACATGGGATCCTACCTCACTCCCTTCCCCGAATTACAGGCAAACGAAAGTATTCCTCTCCTTTACCAGACAATGGGTAGAAATGAAAAAAAGTTTAGATTATTGACTATATAGTTTATTGAATGCTTCATTCTGTATGCCAGTATCCATAATTATATGCATGCATATAATATATTAGACACAAAAACACAAGAATGACAAGGAGAAAAGATCTATATGTTCTCTGATCCCACTTGGTAAATACGGAGTCATAATTTTTTTCTTTTTCATTGCATTATACATTTTTCCCCATTCCCCTCCTTTCCTCCCCCTTTCCTTCTACCCTCTTCTGTGACCCCGTGCTCCCAATTTACTCAGAATATCTTGTCTTTTTCTCCTTCCTGTTCAGATTCATGTGTGTATCTCTTAGGGTTCTCTGTTGTCTAGGTTCTCTGAGTTGTGAATTGTAGGCTAGTTTTTTCTTTGTTTTATATCTATAAGCTACATGTAGTGAGTACATATTATATTTGTCTTTCTTTGTCTGGGTTACCTCACTCAATATGTTTTTTTTTTCCTAGATCCATCCATTTGCCTGGAAATTTCAAGATGTCAGTATTTTTATGACTGAATAGTACTCCCTTGTATAAATATACCACATTTTCCTTATCCGTTCTTCAGTTGATTGGCATTTAGGTTTTTTCCAGGTTCTGGCTATTACAAATAATGCTGCTATGAACATAGTTAAGCACATGTCCTGTAGTGTGAATGAGCTTCCTTCAGTTATATACCCAAAAGTGGTGCTGCTGGTTCTTGAGGTAGATTGTTTCTGGCGATCTCTCAGAAAACTGAGCCATAATTTAAGTAGTCTTTATTTGAAAGCTTTGATATTATTACCCAGTACTGAGGTAACAGTATACCTCATTTATGAATTCTATGATGTTTAGGAGAACTTGCTGAAGAAGATGTTGCTTGCCTTAAAAATAGAAAGTAGGTGGTGGTGGTAGCATGTCTTTATTCCCAGCACCCAGGAGACAGAGGTAGGTGGATCTCTGAGTTCGAGGCCAGCCTCATCTACAGAGTGAGTTCCACAGAGAAACTCTGTCTCTCTCAACAAACAAACAAGCGAACAACCAAAAAAAGACTATAAGGTGACAAAGAGATGTCCAGGCTAAAGGACCAGGGGTACAAATGTGATGATCTAGGTGCAGGAAGAAGTGGGGTTGCAGAGAGAACAGCATCAGAACTGTAGAGGCTGGCACAGTAGGTGCGGCACAGAACGAGGGACGTATGGAAATGTTAAATAAAAAGGTCAAACGAGCAATGCCTTATGTTGATTTACATCCAGAACTTTAAAAATAATTGCAAGTTGAGTGCCCACTGTGTGCTGATGCTGTTCTGAATGCTGGATGCAGAGCAGGAAGCACAATATAAAATTCAGTCATTGGAAAAGGGCTGCTGTCTTGGTGGCACAGGTAGGGGACTTGTTTGCTCTGCATGCAGAATCGACTTCAAGAGATTTCAAAAGCCTAATTTTTGGTACCTGGACAGCTGATGATCATTGGTACCAAAAACAAACAAAGAAAAATCCAGTCGGTGACTACTTAAATGCTACAGCTTTCTACTGATTAAACTAATAATTAAACAGCTTGCTGAGTCCTTCATCCCATGGGCCAGTCTCCCTTCTTGTGTAATTTTACTAAATTCCACACAATTGTGTACAGTCACTTCCGGTCCTACATTAAAGAACAGAGGCTCAAACACATTGAGTCACTTCTCCAAGATCACTTGACTGGTTATATTCAGGGCTGGCAACCAATAGCAGATCTGTCTTGCCTGAGACTAGACCCACACAGCCTAGGTTGGAATCCCTATGCCTACCAATCACCAGCTACGTGACCTGGGGCCGGCCCCTGAGCCTAGGCACTCTGTGCATGGCTTTCTAGTCAGTAAAGGAGAAATCATACCTGCTCCTTCCTGCAGAGTCGTCAGTAACGAGCAGTCACTGAGACACCTAAGCAGTGCTGCTGGTACCAATCCCGCTGCAAGCAGACTGTTTCAGCCTTAGAAAGGTCACAGAGCTTTAGGCCGAGTTGAGCAAGGGAGGGGGCTGTTCTGTTTACCCTGTTTAGTTCAACAGCATCTTACTTGTCTCCCAGCCAAGTCTCTCACAAGCACCTGCTAATAGCCTTCATTGTTTACAGGGCTTCTAACAAGTGTGGGTAGCTTCTCATTTGCATCTTTAATAGACAATTCCCAAAGCTGTGGAAACTACAGTTGGTTTTAGAAAGCCTGCATTCCGTTTCCTTTTGCCCTGTTTACCAACAGTGAAGGGGCTCTAACAGCTTGCCCATGCTTTAATCCAATCTTGTTTAACACTTTCACAGAAATTTCATGGCACGAAAGGTCACTAAGTCTAGTTTCACAGACCTGCAGAGTGAAGCTGAGGGCATCACGTCACCAGGACGGGGCGAGCAGAGGTCATCAGGCCATGTGGTGTAGTTACAGTGCCCCACTCAGCATGTAGCTTGGAGGCTCTTTCAGCGGTGTAGACAACGCATCATCCCCTATGCAACCAAACACAGGGAGACTGCTCTGCTTATGTTACAGAGGAGAAGAATGAGGACTCATCCACCAAAGGCCACCTAGCAAGGAGGCCACAAGCTACATTACCAATGCTATGACTTCGAATGTGCTGCTTAGCAGGACAGTAAGACAAGCACTGCTTCGTACTTCCCACAGCCATCTTTCTACTGAGACAGGAATCATCAGCATTACAGACGAGGAGGCTTGGGGAGTCCTGGGAGGCTACCGCCTAAAGGACAGAGGTGGTCCTGGGAATCTGTCTATTGAATCCAAGGCGCCCCGCAGTGCACACTGGGTAGAAGGCAGTGCTGGTTTCTGAAGTCAAAATCCATTACTCCCCTGGCTGCCGCTGTGACTGTTGTTATTTTCTGCAGAACACCCTCCCACAAAGTGCATTGAGAGGAAAATAACAATGATAAGAACACAGCTGATTCCGTATGCAAGCCCGCAGATCTGAATCCATGCATAATTTACTCAACACTGCCTGGCAGTCACTTAAGCTGAGGAGAGACTGCCATAAATTCAGGTCTGCGTACGCTAATTTATTTCTTATTTATTTTATCAATGCATATCTACGGCCTCCAGCGAGCTGCTTCAACACCTGCTTGAAGGCACCGGCAGCCCCGAGTTCGAGCAGAGCAGGAAAGGGGACCCTGAAATAAGTATGTAACTCTGTCCTAGAACCATGAAAGCTAAATTAATTTTCTGGTAAACTGGAATTAAAGCCCTGCCTGCTCCCACCTTCTGTCTGTGAGGCCCAGGACTGTAAAGGTGGCTGAGCACAATGCGCTGCTTTGCGTGGTAATGAGAGTCTGGTGTACTTCTTACAGGAATCACAGTACTCTTTAGGTGACACCAAGGCCAAGGTGAGCAAATCAGAGAGGGAACAGAAATCAGAGAAGAAAAACAAAACTGCTGTTATTTTCTTGAGAGGTTACTGAGGAACAAGCACCACTCTAGGCAAGGTTGCAGCTCAAGTGTAGTCACACGGCCACTCGAAAGAAACATCTTTCACCCTGGGTGTGAGAATAGCATCTTTCCCAGGTAGGTACACTGCAGCCTAGAGAGAGAACAGAGGCCATGGAAAAGGGAACCTGAATGTCTTCTCTTCATTTTTTTCTTCTTTTTTTCTCCTCTTCATTTCTTATGTTGAGTTCTAAACTCATTTTGTTCGGTTGGGGATGTAGTTCAGTGGCAGAGAAAGTCCTGGGTTCAATGCCAAACCTTCTCCAAACAATAACAAAGGAAAAATGAAAAAAATAGAAGTAGTAGCAAAAGCACCTGGGCTTGAACTTTCCAGGAGCCAGAAGCTGTCTAGAAGCTCTTCCTCTGTGATTTGTTTAACTTGTGTCACTCCCCAGTAGTTGTCCCACCTAGATGGACATAGGGCCAGAACAGGCCAAACAGTAAAACCCAAACTGCTGAGTCCCTTAGTTTGCAACCTGGCAGAGCCAATGTGTGTACTTATATATACACCTTCAACATCCCTAACTCTGTCTCTATGTACGTTGACGGGACTGCAAGAAAGTCAAGAGAAAGGTCAGGGACACAGACCAGAATGGTACATCTGTACCTTAGTACACATGAGTGTATGTGCTCCTCATTCATCGTTAGTTTTCTCACCCATTCATTTTTTTTACACACCCAACAGGGTATGAATCAAAAGAAGAAAAAGGCCATGTCCCTGCAGGTCAGCCCTAGCCTGCTCAGGCAGCATTTCCTGAGCATTTGTTCACAGATCCCCTCCAGTGATAAGGGAGTTTCTGGACCATGGAGTTGGAGACTTACCCGCAGAACATGAAGATGGTGCTGGAGGTGGCATCATAGGGCAAAGGCAGTGTCTGCTGCAGGCAAAGTTGCTCACACCCTCCGTTAAAGCCATCAGAGCAATCAATGCCCTTGGAGTGATCATAGCATCCTGAGCCGTCCTTCATGGGTTTCAGTTCTTCAGGGCACTGTTAAGGAGGAAGACAACAGGGTGGTTATGGTTCAGGATATGACAGGTTCCATCTTTCACCTCACACACAGATGGGGACCAGACTCTTATTTGACCCATTGAGAACATTATTGCCTGGGATAACATTCTTTACTTCTATCACCTTCTTATCTGGTAGTAAATAGGGCTTTCACGATCATCTTCTCCACAATTCTTCACTGAACTGTGATACCAAACGAGCATAATATTGTCAAGATGCTGAGGACACAGATTCCATAGAAACATTCTCTAAGACAAAGACCCACACTGGAGCACCAGACTGAGCTCCCAAGGTCCCAATGAGGAGCAGATGGAGGGAGAACACGAGCAAGGATGTCAGGACCATGGGGGGTGCACCCACCCACTGAGACAGTGGGGCTGATCTATTGGGAGCTCACCAAGGCCAGCTGGTCTGTTACTGAAAAAGCAAGGGATAAAACCGGACTCTCTGAACATGGCGGACAATGAGGGCTGATGAGAAGCCAAGGACAATGTCACTGGGTTTTGATCCTACTTCATGTTCTGGCTTTGTGGGAGCCTAGCCTGTTTGGATGTTCACCTTCCTAGACCAGGATGGAGGGGGGAGGACCTTGGATTTTCCACTGGGCAGGGAACCCTGACTGCTCTTCTGACTGGAGAGGGTGGTGGAGAAAAGTGGGGGGTGGGGGTGAGGGGTGGGAGGAGGGGGAGGGAAATGGGAGGCTGGGAGGAGGCAGAAACTTTTTTTTTCTTTTCAATAAAAAAGAAAAAAGAAACATTCTCTAAACCTCACTAATGTCAACAGTGCTAGTACCATTTATAATTATTGCCTGAGCCAGGTCTCTTGTTATGATAGTCACCTAAAAAGACTTCTAGGTATATTTTAAAAAAATAAAACAAAGCAGTAATATGATTTTAAATTCCAGTTGCTCTTGCTGTGTGACCTTAGGCAAGGTACTACCCTCTCTGAGTTTCAGTGTTGTGTCTACAAAAGGGGCACAGTGTAACTGCAGATTAGATGTGAAGCTTTAATATGAAGCATAAGCAAGAAAGCACACCTCATTTCAGATTCTGTCCCACAATTAATACTCAAAAATGTGTAGTACTTTTCTATGTTAGCTTCATCTCTTTTGCATCCTTGTCCCCGGAGCCCAAAGTGAGCAACTTGTATGCTCACAACAGTGTGAGAGACTCCTAACCAGTTCAGCTTCTCTACACTGTCTTCTATGTGGTCACTGAAATGGTTTTCCTAAACAGCACTATGTCTCAGCATCTGTGAATAAGTGAGTCTGCAAATGCTTGGATTTTCCTAAAACTAATGATAGACAATGATAGACCTCTACAGACGGCAAGTCCTCCATCAGCCATGTACACATCCTTGCATAGAACTCTCAATCCCTAAGCAAACCCCAACAGTTCCTACCTTCTTAGGACCTCGGCTGTATTATATTTTTCTATGTGTCTTGTTGCTTTGGATCTCTGTAAATGGGAAATCTTGTGTTGAAGTTCATATGCCTATTAATTCCCATTATTCAATGGGCTAAGCTCATCTCCAGAACCACTGAGGGAGAAGCAATCCCAATGCCCTTGCCTTCTGAACAAGATACCAAGTTTTCACATCAGCTACCTTGCTGTCATTTCCACTAAGAAAATACCCAGCCTCTTTGTCTATCAATAGACATCACTGATTAAAATACCCCTCCTTGCCTTGCCTGACAGCTCTACAGACACCTCCTCACCATCCTAAAATTATAGGAACAACAACACACACATCCACATTAATTTCTACAAACCACCACAATAAAAAAGGAGGGCATCTCTCCTGGAAATTACATTTTCCTCAGTATGATTTGTAATTACAAATGCACAAGAGAGTTCTTGTGGACGTTTGAGCTGGTGCCAGCAAGGGTGATGGAGAAACTAGGTTACAAATGGCCTTTGTCAAGCACAGAAAGACTATCAAACTGCTGCATTTTGTGCTTACAAAGAAAAATCAATTTTGCATGTGAGTGAGGTGCTGTACATATTAATACAAGCTCAGGAGAGGCCTGGTCTGTTTCTGAACATCAACAATCCAGCTGAAGGGCACTGATCGTGTGGTTGATCAAGACCAGTTGCTCTCCTGGGGGCTGAGTTCTGCCCACCCGGTAATATTCAGAAACAAGTGCTGAATTTTCTCCTCAAAGTAACCTGAGATACATGGCATAAAGCATTTGTCAAAGTTCTTTCCACCCCTTCCTGACTCCCATTTCTTTTGTTCTTTCAATGGGTGTTCCAGTTTGTTTGTTTTGTTTGTGTGTGTGTGTACATGTGTGTATGTTTTCTTCACCAAGTTACCCATTCTTATGTCTTTAGTCCTTAGAAAAAAAAACACAAGGGAATTGACAATGGGTCTTGAAGATATGTGTCTACCACAAACCCCAGAAACTGTGAATGTTACCATCCATGGTAAAGACTTTGCAGCTGCGATTAAGAAAAAGCTCTTGTTATTATTTTGGATTTTATAGGGTAATCTAAATGTCACCACCAATGCCTTAGAAATAAGAAGATGCACGGAAAAATTGCACTCACAACAAGAGGCAGTGCAAAGACTTGTAGCTGATCAGAGGACTGAGAATAAGTGTGTGTTGTGTGCTTGGCCTTAAGTGGACAGCTATATCACACCCATCCCCCAAACTCAAGGAGTATCACAGGAGAGGTGATAGAATTCTAGAACAAAAATGGAGGATGGCTGACTTCTAGATGCCATGACTTATGAACTCAAAAGAGCTGTGATTATCTTCATACAACCTGGCTTAAGATCAGCCTGCATTCCAGTATTGATGGTCAAGAAGCTCACTGCTAGCTGAGAAGACTATTGGTAATTGAAGGCTGTTTGGAAAGGAGGTTTTTCTTCAGGTGTGTGACCGCTAATAGGTTACCCATGTACATACGGGAAGCACTAATTGGTCTCAGCATGTTATTGAAAAAGCAGAAGAGAGCATGAGGTGGGAGGGGGTTGTGTGGGGAGGTTCTAAGGAAATGGAAAGAAAATTAGGGCTGTATCTGATAGATACACTGTACATATGTATGAAACTGTGAGTATCTATACCCACAGAGGAGGAGTCAATGTGCAGGTGAAGACACAGAGGGATGCAATGTGGCCATGAGTCAGAACTGTTGAGGCTACCAGGAGCCGGAAGAAGAAATGCAGAAATCCTCTCTGGGGCCTCCAGTGGGAGCAGCACCTACCTATCAGCACCTTGAGTTGAGATTACTGTCTTACACAAGAGTTAGAGAATGCAAGGTGTTGTTTTTAGTCACCCAGCCTGTAATTCCCTACAGTAACCAGAGGAGACATAGATGGATACTGTTACTGTTTCCATTTACAGATGAGGAAAGTGAAGAGGTTACACAATCAGTGTGGGAAAGGACAGGGCTTCCTGCTGTTGTCAACTCTGTAGCTCTTAAATGAATTTTGTGTGTGGTAGTTAATCTTGATTGTAAACTTAGTTATCTCAATATAAGCAAAGGCCTGTGTGTCTTTAAGGATATTTCTAAGAAAGGATTTGATCATGATGGCAGTGATCAAATCATTGGTTTAAACCACTGATGCATCCAAAATTTGAATATTGTATTTAGAAGTGGGGATGTTGTGGAAAACTGGACTTAACCAGAGGAAGTAGACTACTGAGGCACACCTCTGAAGGTTGTGTCTTGGTTCTGAACTTTTCCTTCTCTCTCTCAGCTCCCTGGCTGCTGGGGTAAACAGCTTTTCCTCACCACGCCCTTTTATCATAATGTTCTACAGGACCTCAGTCAGAAGCCATGGAGACAGCTGTGATGTAGTAGGGTCATCTGCATTATTTTCATTGGTTAATAAAGAAACTGCCTTGGCTTTTGATAGGGCAGCAGCTTAGATAGGCAGAGTAGACAGAACAGAATGCTGGGAAGAAGGGAAGTGAGTCAGACACCATGATTCTTTGACCCGAGATGGATGTAGGCTAGAATCTTTCCTGTTAAGCCACCACCTTGTGGTGCTACACAGATTATTAGAAATGGGTTAATCAAGATGTGAGAGTTAGCCAATAAGAAGCTAGAACTAATGGGCCAGGCAGTGTTTAAAAGAATACAATTTTTGTGTTGTTATTTTGGGGTATAAGCTAGCCAGGTGGCTGGGAGCCGGGCAGCAGGAACGCAATCTGCTGTTCCTTCTACACAGCTGATCCTGGACTGCATCCTTTGATACCATGACCTGTAATAAACATTTTCTCTTTTAAGTTGTTTCTTGGGAGTATTTCCCTCAATAATGAAAGGCTGAAAGACATATTGGATAAAGTAAGACTGGTCCTCAGCTGATCTCAGCGCCTTACTCTACAACTAAGGTTCGGAGGATGGATGCACATCCCAGACAGACATGATGTAGGATTCCCCTCTGTATGCTGTGAATATGTTTTATTTCCATTAGTTAATGAATAAAGCTCTTTCAGCCAATGGCTTAGCAGGGCAAAACAAGGCAGGAAATCCAAACAGA